>NW_027478867.1:0-200700 GCF_051014685.1 Ptiloglossa arizonensis
AAAATTTGTTGTCTTCTCAACCATTTCTTAGCTTCAAACTCCCATATCTCGCGAACGGATTGACCTAACCCAAAAATTCCTGTTGCATCTGAAAGTAGAAACTCGCCCGATTACAACGGTATGTGTATTTTTTCCCTAGGCAATTCTGGTTAAGCGTTTGGAGCAGCAGAATTGCGAAAAATTTTTTGCCCTCTCAACCATTTCTTGGCTTCATACTCCCATATCTCGCGAACGGATTGACCTAACCCAAAAATTCCAATTGCATCTGAAAGTAGAAACTCGCCCGATTACAACGGTGTGTGTATTTTTTCCCTAGGCCATTCTGGTTAAGCGTTTGGAGCAGCAGAATTGCGAAAAATTTTTTGCCTTCTCAACCATTTCTTGGCTTCAAACTCCCATATCTCGCGAATGGATTGACCTAACCCAAAATTCCTATTGCATCTGAAAGTAGAAACTCGCCCGATTACAGCGGTATGTGTATTTTTTCCCTAGGCCATTCTGGTTAAGCGTTTGGAGCAGCAGAATTGCGAAAAATTTTTTGCCTCCTCAACCATTTCTTGGCTCAAACTCCCATATCTCGCGATCGGATTGAACTAACCCAAAAATTCCAATTGCATCTGAAAGTAGAAACTCGCCCGATTACAACGGTATGTGTATTTTTCCCCTAGGCCATTCTGGTTAAGCGTTTGGAGCTGCAGAATTGAGAACAATTTGTTGTCTTCTCAACCATTTCTTAGCTTCAAACTCCCATATCTCGCGAACGGATTGACCTAACCCAAAAATTCCTGTTGCATCTGAAAGTGGAAACTTGCCCGATTACAACGGTATGTGTATTTCTTCCCTAGCCCATTCTGGTCAAGCGTTTGGAGCAGCAGAATTGCGAAAAATTTGTTGTCTTCTCAACCATTTCTTAGCTTCAAACTCCCTTATCTCGCGAACGGATTAACCTAACCCAAAAATTCCTATTGCATCTGAAAGTAGAAACCCGCCCGATTACAACGGTATGTGTATTTTATCCCTAGGCCATTCTGGTTAAGCGTTTGGAGCAGCAGAATTGCGAAAAATTTTTTGCCTTCTCAACCATTTCTTGGCTTCAAACTCCCATATCTCGCGAACGGATTGACCTAACCCAAAAATTCCTATTGCATCTGAAAGTAGAAACTAGCCCGATTACAACGGTATGTGTATTTTTTCCCTAGGCCATTCTGGTCAAGCGTTTGGAGCAGCAGAATTGCGAAAAAATTTTTGCCCTCTCAACCATTTCTTGGCTTCAAACTCCCATATCTCGCGAACGGATTGACCTAACCCAAAAATTCCTATTGCATCTGAAAGTAGAAACTCGCCCGATTACAACGGTGTGTGTATTTTTTCCCTAGGCCATTCTGGTTAAGCGTTTGAAGCAGCAGAATTGCGAAAAATTTTTTGCCTTCTCAACCATTTCTTGGCTTCAAACTCCCATATCTCGCGAATGGATTGACCTATCCCAAAAATTCCTATTGCATCTGAAAGTAGAAACTCGCCCGATTACAACCGTATGTGTATTTTTTCCCTAGGCCATTCTGGTTATGCGTTTGGAGCAGCAGAATTGCGAAAAATTTGTTGTCTTCTCAACCATTTCTTAGCTTCAAACTCCCATATCTCGCGAACGGATTGACCTAACCCAAAAATTCCTGTTGCATCTGAAAGTAGAAACTCGCCCGATTACAACGGTATGTGAATTTTTTCCCTAGCCCATTCTGGTCAAGCGTTTGGAGCAGCAGAATTGCGAAAAATTTGTTGTCTTCTCAACCATTTCTTAGCTTCAGACTCCCTTATCTCGCGAACGGATTGACCTAACCCAAAAATTCCTATTGCATCTGAAAGTAGAAGCTCGCCCGATTACAACGGTATGTGTATTTCTTCCCTAGCCCATTCTGGTCAAGCGTTTGGAGCAGCAGTATTGCGAAAAATTTGTTGTCTTCTCAACCATTTCTTAGCTTCAAACTCCCATATCTCGCGAACGGAATGACCTAACCCAAAAATTCCTGTTGCATCTGAAAGTAGAAACTCGCCCGATTACAACAGTATGTGTATTTTTTCCCTAGGCCATTCCTGTTAAGCGTTTGGAGCAGAAGAACCGCGAAAAATTTTTTGCCTTCTCAACCATTTCTTGGCTTCAAACTCCCATATCTCGCGAACGGATTGACCTAACCCAAAAATTCCTATTGCATCTGAAAGTAGAAACTCGCCCGATTACAGCGGTATGTTTTTTTTTCCCTAGGCAATTCTGGTTAAGCGTTTGGAGCAGCAGAATTGCGAAAAATTTTTTGCCTTCTCAACCATTTCTTGGCTTCAAACTCCTATATCTCGCGAATGGATTGACCTACCCCAAAAATTCCAATTGCATCTGAAAGTAGAAACTCGCCCGATTACAACCGTATGTGTATTTTTTCCCTAGGCCATTCTGGTTATGCGTTTGGAGCAGCAGAATTGCGAAAAATTTGTTGTCTTCTCAACCATTTCTTAGCTTCAAACTCCCATATCTCGCGAACGGATTGACCTAACCCAAAAATTCCTGTTGCATCTGAAAGTAGAAACTCGCCCGATTACAACGGTATGTGTATTTTTTCCCTAGGCAATTCTGGTTAAGCGTTTGGAGCAGCAGAATTGCGAAAAATTTTTTGCCCTCTCAACCATTTCTTGGCTTCATACTCCCATATCTCGCGAACGGATTGACCTAACCCAAAAATTCCTATTGCATCTGAAAGTAGAAACGCGCCCGATTACAACGGTGTGTGTATTTTTTCCCTAGGCCATTCTGGTTAAGCGTTTGGAGCAGCAGAATTGCGAAAAATTTTTTGCCTTCTCAACCATTTCTTGGCTTCAAACTCCCATATCTCGCGAATGGATTGACCTAACCCAAAAATTCCTATTGCATCTGAAAGTAGAAACTCGCCCGATTACAGCGGTATGTGTATTTTTTCCCTAGGCCATTCTGGTTAAGCGTTTGGAGCAGCAGAATTGCGAAAAATTTTTTGCCTCCTCAACCATTTCTTGGCTCAAACTCCCATATCTCGCGATCGGATTGAACTAACCCAAAAATTCCAATTGCATCTGAAAGTAGAAACTCGCCCGATTACAACGGTATGTGTATTTTTCCCCTAGGCCATTCTGGTTAAGCGTTTGGAGCTGCAGAATTGAGAACAATTTGTTGTCTTCTCAACCATTTCTTAGCTTCAAACTCCCATATCTCGCGAACGGATTGACCTAACCCAAAAATTCCTGTTGCATCTGAAAGTGGAAACTTGCCCGATTACAACGGTATGTGTATTTCTTCCCTAGCCCATTCTGGTCAAGCGTTTGGAGCAGCAGAATTGCGAAAAATTTGTTGTCTTCTCAACCATTTCTTAGCTTCAAACTCCCTTATCTCGCGAACGGATTAACCTAACCCAAAAATTCCTATTGCATCTGAAAGTAGAAACCCGCCCGATTACAACGGTATGTGTATTTTATCCCTAGGCCATTCTGGTTAAGCGTTTGGAGCAGCAGAATTGCGAAAAATTTTTTGCCTTCTCAACCATTTCTTGGCTTCAAACTCCCATATCTCGCGAACGGATTGACCTAACCCAAAAATTCCTATTGCATCTGAAAGTAGAAACTAGCCCGATTACAACGGTATGTGTATTTTTTCCCTAGGCCATTCTGGTCAAGCGTTTGGAGCAGCAGAATTGCGAAAAATTTTTTGCCCTCTCAACCATTTCTTGGCTTCAAACTCCCATATCTCGCGAACGGATTGACCTAACCCAAAAATTCCTATTGCATCTGAAAGTAGAAACTCGCCCGATTACAACGGTGTGTGTATTTTTTCCCTAGGCCATTCTGGTTAAGCGTTTGAAGCAGCAGAATTGCGAAAAATTTTTTGCCTTCTCAACCATTTCTTGGCTTCAAACTCCCATATCTCGCGAATGGATTGACCTATCCCAAAAATTCCTATTGCATCTGAAAGTAGAAACTCGCCCGATTACAACCGTATGTGTATTTTTTCCCTAGGCCATTCTGGTTATGCGTTTGGAGCAGCAGAATTGCGAAAAATTTGTTGTCTTCTCAACCATTTCTTAGCTTCAAACTCCCATATCTCGCGAACGGATTGACCTAACCCAAAAATTCCTGTTGCATCTGAAAGTAGAAACTCGCCCGATTACAACGGTATGTGAATTTTTTCCCTAGCCCATTCTGGTCAAGCGTTTGGAGCAGCAGAATTGCGAAAAATTTGTTGTCTTCTCAACCATTTCTTAGCTTCAGACTCCCTTATCTCGCGAACGGATTGACCTAACCCAAAAATTCCTATTGCATCTGAAAGTAGAAGCTCGCCCGATTACAACGGTATGTGTATTTCTTCCCTAGCCCATTCTGGTCAAGCGTTTGGAGCAGCAGTATTGCGAAAAATTTGTTGTCTTCTCAACCATTTCTTAGCTTCAAACTCCCATATCTCGCGAACGGAATGACCTAACCCAAAAATTCCTGTTGCATCTGAAAGTAGAAACTCGCCCGATTACAACAGTATGTGTATTTTTTCCCTAGGCCATTCCTGTTAAGCGTTTGGAGCAGAAGAACCGCGAAAAATTTTTTGCCTTCTCAACCATTTCTTGGCTTCAAACTCCCATACCTCGCGAACGGATTGACCTAACCCAAAAATTCCAATTGCATCTGAAAGTAGAAACTCGCCCGATTACAACGGTATGTGTCTTTTTTCCCTAGGCAATTCTGGTTAAGCGTTTGGAGCAGCAGAATTGCGAAAAATTTTTTGCCTTCTCAACCATTTCTTGGCTTCAAACTCCTATATCTCGCGAATGGATTGACCTACCCCAAAAATTCCAATTGCATCTGAAAGTAGAAACTCGCCCGATTACAACCGTATGTGTATTTTTTCCCTAGGCCATTCTGGTTATGCGTTTGGAGCAGCAGAATTGCGAAAAATTTGTTGTCTTCTCAACCATTTCTTAGCTTCAAACTCCCATATCTCGCGAACGGATTGACCTAACCCAAAAATTCCTGTTGCATCTGAAAGTAGAAACTCGCCCGATTACAACGGTATGTGTATTTTTTCCCTAGGCAATTCTGGTTAAGCGTTTGGAGCAGCAGAATTGCGAAAAATTTTTTGCCCTCTCAACCATTTCTTGGCTTCATACTCCCATATCTCGCGAACGGATTGACCTAACCCAAAAATTCCTATTGCATCTGAAAGTAGAAACTCGCCCGATTACAACGGTGTGTGTATTTTTTCCCTAGGCCATTCTGGTTAAGCGTTTGGAGCAGCAGAATTGCGAAAAATTTTTTGCCTTCTCAACCATTTCTTGGCTTCAAACTCCCATATCTCGCGAATGGATTGACCTAACCCAAAAATTCCTATTGCATCTGAAAGTAGAAACTCGCCCGATTACAGCGGTATGTGTATTTTTTCCCTAGGCCATTCTGGTTAAGCGTTTGGAGCAGCAGAATTGCGAAAAATTTTTTGCCTCCTCAACCATTTCTTGGCTCAAACTCCCATATCTCGCGATCGGATTGAACTAACCCAAAAATTCCAATTGCATCTGAAAGTAGAAACTCGCCCGATTACAACGGTATGTGTATTTTTCCCCTAGGCCATTCTGGTTAAGCGTTTGGAGCTGCAGAATTGAGAACAATTTGTTGTCTTCTCAACCATTTCTTAGCTTCAAACTCCCATATCTCGCGAACGGATTGACCTAACCCAAAAATTCCTGTTGCATCTGAAAGTGGAAACTTGCCCGATTACAACGGTATGTGTATTTCTTCCCTAGCCCATTCTGGTCAAGCGTTTGGAGCAGCAGAATTGCGAAAAATTTGTTGTCTTCTCAACCATTTCTTAGCTTCAAACTCCCTTATCTCGCGAACGGATTAACCTAACCCAAAAATTCCTATTGCATCTGAAAGTAGAAACCCGCCCGATTACAACGGTATGTGTATTTTATCCCTAGGCCATTCTGGTTAAGCGTTTGGAGCAGCAGAATTGCGAAAAATTTTTTGCCTTCTCAACCATTTCTTGGCTTCAAACTCCCATATCTCGCGAACGGATTGACCTAACCCAAAAATTCCTATTGCATCTGAAAGTAGAAACTAGCCCGATTACAACGGTATGTGTATTTTTTCCCTAGGCCATTCTGGTCAAGCGTTTGGAGCAGCAGAATTGCGAAAAATTTTTTGCCCTCTCAACCATTTCTTGGCTTCAAACTCCCATATCTCGCGAACGGATTGACCTAACCCAAAAATTCCTATTGCATCTGAAAGTAGAAACTCGCCCGATTACAACGGTGTGTGTATTTTTTCCCTAGGCCATTCTGGTTAAGCGTTTGAAGCAGCAGAATTGCGAAAAATTTTTTGCCTTCTCAACCATTTCTTGGCTTCAAACTCCCATATCTCGCGAATGGATTGACCTATCCCAAAAATTCCTATTGCATCTGAAAGTAGAAACTCGCCCGATTACAACCGTATGTGTATTTTTTCCCTAGGCCATTCTGGTTATGCGTTTGGAGCAGCAGAATTGCGAAAAATTTGTTGTCTTCTCAACCATTTCTTAGCTTCAAACTCCCATATCTCGCGAACGGATTGACCTAACCCAAAAATTCCTGTTGCATCTGAAAGTAGAAACTCGCCCGATTACAACGGTATGTGAATTTTTTCCCTAGCCCATTCTGGTCAAGCGTTTGGAGCAGCAGAATTGCGAAAAATTTGTTGTCTTCTCAACCATTTCTTAGCTTCAGACTCCCTTATCTCGCGAACGGATTGACCTAACCCAAAAATTCCTATTGCATCTGAAAGTAGAAGCTCGCCCGATTACAACGGTATGTGTATTTCTTCCCTAGCCCATTCTGGTCAAGCGTTTGGAGCAGCAGTATTGCGAAAAATTTGTTGTCTTCTCAACCATTTCTTAGCTTCAAACTCCCATATCTCGCGAACGGAATGACCTAACCCAAAAATTCCTGTTGCATCTGAAAGTAGAAACTCGCCCGATTACAACAGTATGTGTATTTTTTCCCTAGGCCATTCCTGTTAAGCGTTTGGAGCAGAAGAACCGCGAAAAATTTTTTGCCTTCTCAACCATTTCTTGGCTTCAAACTCCCATATCTCGCGAACGGATTGACCTAACCCAAAAATTCCTATTGCATCTGAAAGTAGAAACTCGCCCGATTACAGCGGTATGTTTTTTTTTCCCTAGGCAATTCTGGTTAAGCGTTTGGAGCAGCAGAATTGCGAAAAATTTTTTGCCTTCTCAACCATTTCTTCGCTTCAAACTCCCATATCTCGCGAACGGATTGACCTAACCCAAAAAGTCCTATTGCATCTGAAAGTAGAATCTAGCCCGATTACAGCGGTATGTGTATTTTTTCCCTAGGCCATTCTGGTTAAGCGTTTGGAGCAGCAGAATTGCGAAAAATTTTTTGCCTCCTCAACCATTTCTTGGCTCAAACTCCCATATCTCGCGATCGGATTGAACTAACCCAAAAATTCCAATTGCATCTGAAAGTAGAAACTCGTCCGATTACAACGGTATGTGTATTTTTTCCCTATGCCATTCTGGTTAAGCGTTTGGAGCTGCAGAATTGAGAAAAATTTGTTGTCTTCTCAACCATTTCTTAGCTTCAAACTCCCATATCTCGCGAACGGATTGACCTAACCCAAAAATTCCTGTTGCATCTGAAAGTAGAAACTCGCCCGATTACAACGGTATGTGTATTTCTTCCCTAGCCCATTCTGGTCAAGCGTTTGGAGCAGCAGAATTGCGAAAAATTTGTTGTCTTCTCAACCATTTCTTAGCTTCAAACTCCCTTATTTCGCGAACGGATTAACCTAACCCAAAAATTCCTATTGCATCTGAAAGTAGAAACCCGCCCGATTACAACGGTATGTGTATTTTTTCCCTAGGTCATTCTGGTTAAGCGTTTGGAGCAGCAGAATTGCGAAAAATTTTTTGCCTTCTCAACCATTTCTTGGCTTCAAACTCCCATACCTCGCGAACGGATTGACCTAACCCAAAAATTCCAATTGCATCTGAAAGTAGAAACTCGCCCGATTACAACGGTATGTGTCTTTTTTCCCTAGGCCATTCTTGTTAAGCGTTTGGAGCAGCAGAATTGCGAAAAATTTGTTGCCTTCTCAACCATTTCTTGGCTTCAAACTCCCATATCTCGCTAACGGATTGACCTAACTCAAAAATTCCTATTGCTTCTGAAAGTCGAAACTCGCCCGATTACAACGGTATGTGTATTTTTTCCCTAGGCCATTCTGGTTAAGCGTTTGGAGCAGCAGAAGTGCGAAAAATTTGTTGTCTTCTCAACCATTTCTTAGCTTCAAACTCCCATATCTCGCGAACGGATTGACCTAACCCAAAAATTCCTGTTGCATCTGAAAGTAGAAACTCGCCCGATCACAGCGGTATGTGTATTTTTTCCCTAGGGCATTCCTATTAAGCGTTTGGAGCAGAAGAATTGCGAAAAATTTTTTGCCTTCTCAACCATTTCTTGGCTTCAATCTCCCATATCTCGCGAACGGATTGACCTATCCCAAAAATTCCTATTGCATCTGAAAGTAGAAACTCGCCCGATTACAGCGGTATGTGTATTTTTTCCCTAGGCAATTCTGGTTATGCGTTTGGAGCAGCAGAATTGCGAAAAATTTTTTGCCTTCTCAACCATTTCTTGGCTTCAAACTCCCATATCTCGCGAACGGATTGACCTAACCCAAAAATTCCTATTGCATCTGAAAGTAGAAACTCGCCCGATCACAACGGTGTGTGTATTTTTTTCCTAGGCCATTCTGGTTAAGCGTTTGGAGCAGCAGAATTGCGAAAAATTTTTTGCCCTCTCAACCATTTCTTGGCTTCATACTCCCATATCTCGCGAACGGATTGACCTAACCCAAAAATTCCTATTGCATCTGAAAGTAGAAACTCGCCCGATTACAACGGTGTGTGTATTTTTACCCTAGGCCATTCTGGTTAAGCGTTTGGAGCAGCTGAATTGCGAAAAATTTTTTGCCTTCTCAACCATTTCTTGGCTTCAAACTCCCATATCTCGCGAATGGATTGACCTAACCCAAAAATTCCTATTGCATCTGAAAGTAGAAGCTCGCCCGATTACAGCGGTATGTGTATTTTTTCCCTAGGCCATTCTGGTTAAGCGTTTGGAGCAGCAGAATTGCGAAAAATTTTTTGCCTTCTCAACCATTTCTTGGCTTCAAACTCCCATATCTCGCGAACGGATTGACCTAACCCAAAAATTCCAATTGCATCTGAAAGTAGAAACTCGCCCGATTACAACGGTATGTGTCTTTTTTCCCTAGGCCATTCTTGTTAAGCGTTTGGAGCAGCAGAATTGCGAAAAATTTTTTGCCTTCTCAACCATTTCTTGGCTTCAAACTCCCATATCTCGCGAACGGATTGACCTAACCCAAAAATTCCTATTGCATCTGAAAGTAGAAACTCGCCCGATCACAACGGTGTGTGTATTTTTTTCCTAGGCCATTCTGGTTAAGCGTTTGGAGCAGCAGAATTGCGAAAAATTTTTTGCCCTCTCAACCATTTCTTGGCTTCATACTCCCATATCTCGCGAACGGATTGACCTAACCCAAAAATTCCTATTGCATCTGAAAGTAGAAACTCGCCCGATTACAACGGTGTGTGTATTTTTTCCCTAGGCCATTCTGGTTAAGCGTTTGGAGCAGCTGAATTGCGAAAAATTTTTTGCCTTCTCAACCATTTCTTGGCTTCAAACTCCCATATCTCGCGAATGGATTGACCTAACCCAAAAATTCCTATTGCATCTGAAAGTAGAAGCTCGCCCGATTACAGCGGTATGTGTATTTTTTCCCTAGGCCATTCTGGTTAAGCGTTTGGAGCAGCAGAATTGCGAAAAATTTTTTGCCTTCTCAACCATTTCTTGGCTTCAAACTCCCATATCTCGCGAACGGATTGACCTAACCCAAAAATTCCAATTGCATCTGAAAGTAGAAACTCGCCCGATTACAACGGTATGTGTCTTTTTTCCCTAGGCCATTCTTGTTAAGCGTTTGGAGCAGCAGAATTGCGAAAAATTTTTTGCCTTCTCAACCATTTCTTGGCTTCAAACTCCCATATCTCGCGAACGGATTGACCTAACCCAAAAATTCCTATTGCATCTGAAAGTAGAAACTCGCCCGATCACAACGGTATGTGTATTTTTTCCCTAGGCCATTCTGGTTAAGCGTTTGGAGCTGCAGAATTGAGAAAAATTTGTTGTCTTCTCAACCATTTCTTAGCTTCAAACTCCCATATCTCGCGAACGGATTGACCTAACCCAAAAATTCCTGTTGCATCTGAAAGTAGAAACTCGCCCGATTACAACGCTATGTGTATTTCTTCCCTAGCCCATTCTGGTCAAGCGTTTGGAGCAGCAGAATTGCGAAAAATTTGTTGTCTTCTCAACCATTTCTTAGCTTCAAACTCCCTTATCTCGCGAACGGATTAACCTAACCCAAAAATTCCTATTGCATCTGAAAGTAGAAACCCGCCCGATTACAACGGTATGTGTATTTTTTCCCTAGGCCATTCTGGTTAAGCGTTTGGAGCAGCAGAATTGCGAAAAATTTTTTGCCTTCTCAACCATTTCTTGGCTTCAAACTCCCATATCTCGCGAACGGATTGACCTAACCCAAAAATTCCAATTGCATCTGAAAGTAGAAACTCGCCCGATTACAACGGTATGTGTCTTTTTTCCCTAGGCCATTCTTGTTAAGCGTTTGGAGCAGCAGAATTGCGAAAAATTTGTTGCCTTCTCAACCATTTCTTGGCTTCAAACTCCCATATCTCGCTAACGGATTGACCTAACTCAAAAATTCCTATTGATTCTGAAAGTCGAAACTCGCCCGATTACAACGGTATGTGTATTTTTTCCCTAGGCCATTCTGGTTAAGCGTTTGGAGCAGCAGAAGTGCGAAAAATTTGTTGTCTTCTCAACCATTTCTTAGCTTCAAACTCCCATATCTCGCGAACGGATTGACCTAACCCAAAAATTCCTGTTGCATCTGAAAGTAGAAACTCGCCCGATTACAGCGGTATGTGTATTTTTTCCCTAGGGCATTCCTATTAAGCGTTTGGAGCAGAAGAATTGCGAAAAATTTTTTGCCTTCTCAACCATTTCTTGGCTTCAATCTCCCATATCTCGCGAACGGATTGACCTATCCCAAAAATTCCTATTGCATCTGAAAGTAGAAACTCGCCCGATTACAGCGGTATGTGTATTTTTTCCCTAGGCAATTCTGGTTATGCGTTTGGAGCAGCAGAATTGCGAAAAATTTTTTGCCTTCTCAACCATTTCTTGGCTTCAAACTCCCATATCTCGCGAATGGATTGACCTAACCCAAAAATTCCTATTGCATCTGAAAGTAGAAACTCGCCCGATCACAACGGTGTGTGTATTTTTTTCCTAGGCCATTCTGGTTAAGCGTTTGGAGCAGCAGAATTGCGAAAAATTTTTTGCCTTCTCAACCATTTCTTGGCTTCAAACTCCCATATCTCGCGAACGGATTGACCTAACCCAAAAATTCCTATTGCATCTGAAAGTAGAAACTCGCCCGATTACAACGGTGTGTGTATTTTTTCCCTAGGCTATTCTGGTTAAGCGTTTGGAGCAGCAGAATTGCGAAAAATTTTTTGCCTTCTCAACCATTTCTTGGCTTCAAACTCCCATATCTCGCGAACGGATTGACCTAACCCAAAAAGTCCGATTGCATCTGAAAGTAGAACCTAGCCCGATTACAGCGGTATGTGTATTTTCTCCCTAGGCCATTCTGGTTAAGCGTTTGGAGCAGCAGAATTGCGAAAAATTTTTTGCCCTCTCAACCATTTCTTGGCTTCATACTCCCATATCTCGCGAACGGATTGACCTAACCCAAAAATTCCTATTGCATCTGAAAGTAGAAACTCACCCGATTACAACGGTGTGTGTATTTTTTCCCTAGGCCATTCTGGTTAAGCGTTTGGAGCAGCTGAATTGCGAAAAATTTTTTGCCTTCTCAACCATTTCTTGGCTTCAAACTCCCATATCTCGCGAATGGATTGACCTAACCCAAAAATTCCTATTGCATCTGAAAGTAGAAACTCGCCCGATTACAGCGGTATGTGTATTTTTTCCCTAGGCCATTCTGGTTAAGCGTTTGGAGCAGCAGAATTGCGAAAAACTTTTTGCCTCCTCAACCATTTCTTGGCTCAAACTCCCATATCTCGCGAATGGATTGACCTAACCCAAAAATTCCTATTGCATCTGAAAGTAGAAACTCGCCCGATTACAGCGGTACGTGTATTTTTTCCCTAGGCCATTCTGGTTAAGCGTTTGGAGCATCAGAATTGCGAAAAATTTTTTGCCTCCTCAACCATTTCTTGGCTCAAACTCCCATATCTCGCGATCGGATTGAACTAACCCAAAAATTCCAATTGCATCTGAAAGTAGAAACTCGCCCGATTACAACCGTATGTGTATTTTTTCCCTAGGCCATTCTGGTTAAGCGTTTGGAGCTGCAGAATTGAGAAAAATTTGTTGTCTTCTCAACCATTTCTTAGCTTCAAACTCCCATATCTCGCGAACGGATTGACCTAACCCAAAAATTCCTATTGCATCTGAAAGTAGAAACTCGCCCGATTACAACGGTGTGTGTATTTTTTACCTAGGCCATTCTGGTTAAGCGTTTGGAGTAGCAGAATTGCGAAAAATTTTTTGCCTTCTCAACCATTTCTTGGCTTCAAACTCCCATATCTCGCGAATGGATTGACCTAACCCAAAAATTCCTATTGCATCTGAAAGTAGAAACTCGCCCGATTACAACGGTGTGTGTATTTTTTCCCTAGGCCATTCTGGTTAAGCGTTTGGAGCTGCAGAATTGAGAAAAATTTGTTGTCCTCTCAACCATTTCTTAGCTTCAAACTCCCATATCTCGCGAACGGATTGACCTAACCCAAAAATTCCTGTTGCATCTGAAAGTAGAAACTCGCCCGATTACAACGGTATGTGTATTTCTTCCCTAGCCCATTCTGGTCAAGCGTTTGGAGCAGCAGAATTGCGAAAAATTTGTTGTCTTCTCAACCATTTCTTAGCTTCAAACTCCCTTATCTCGCGAACGGATTAACCTAACCCAAAAATTCCTATTGCATCTGAAAGTAGAAACCCGCCCGATTACAACGGTATGTGTATTTTTTCCCTAGGCCATTCTGGTTAAGCGTTTGGAGCAGCAGAATTGCGAAAAATTTTTTGCCTTCTCAACCATTTCTTGGCTTCAAACTCCCATATCTCGCGAACGGATTGACCTAACCCAAAAATTCCTATTGCATCTGAAAGTAGAAACTCGCCCGATTACAGCGGTATGTGTATTTTTTCCCTAGGCCATTCCTGTTAAGCGTTTGGAGCAGAAGAATTGCGAAAAATTTTTTGCCTTCTCAACCATTTCTTGGCTTCAATCTCCCATATCTCGCGAACGGATTGACCTATCCCAAAAATTCCTATTGCATCTGAAAGTAGAAACCCGCCCGATTACAGCGGTATGTGTATTTTTTCCCTAGGCAATTCTGGTTAAGCGTTTGGAGCAGCAGAATTGCGAAAAATTTTTTGCCTTCTCAAACATTTCTTGGCTTCAATCTCCCATATCTCGCGAACGGATTGACCTAACCCAAAAATTCCTATTGCATCTGAAAGTAGAAACTCGCCCGATCACAACGGTGTGTGTATTTTTTCCCTAGGCCATTCTGGTTAAGCGTTTGGAGCAGCAGAATTGCGAAAAATTTTTTGCCTTCTCAACCATTTCTTGGCTTCAAACTCCCATATCTCGCGAACGGATTGACCTATCCCAAAAAGTCCTATTGCATCTGAAAGTAGAAACTAGCCCGATTACAGCGGTATGTGTATTTTCTCCCTAGGCCATTCTGGTTAAGCGTTTGGAGCAGCAGAATTGCGAAAAATTTTTTGCCTTCTCAACCGTTTCTTGGCTTCAAACTCCCATATCTCGCGAACGGATTGACCTATCCCAAAAAGTCCTATTGCATCTGAAAGTAGAAACTAGCCCGATTACAGCGGTATGTGTATTTTCTCCCTAGGCCATTCTGGTTAAGCGTTTGAAGCAGCAGAATTGCGAAAAATTTTTTGCCCTCTCAACCATTTCTTGGCTTCAAACACCCATATCTCGCGAACGGATTGACCTAACCCAAAAATTCGTATTGCATCTGAAAGTAGAAACTCGCCCGATTACAACGGTGTGTGTATTTTTTCCCTAGGCCATTCTGGTTAAGCGTTTGGAGCAGCAGAATTGCGAAAACTTTTTGCTTTCTCAACCATTTCTTGGCTTCAAACTCCCATATCTCGCGAATGGATTGACCTAACCCAAAAATTCTTATTGCATCTGAAAGTAGAAACTCGCCCGATTACAGCGGTATGTGTATTTTTTCCCTAGGCCATTCTGGTTAAGCGTTTGGAGCAGCAGAATTGCGAAAAACTTTTTGCCTCCTCAACCATTTCTTGGCTCAAACTCCCATATCTCGCGAATGGATTGACCTAACCCAAAAATTCCTATTGCATCTGAAAGTAGAAACTCGCCCGATTACAGCGGTACGTGTATTTTTTCCCTAGGCCATTCTGGTTAAGCGTTTGGAGCATCAGAATTGCGAAAAATTTTTTGCCTCCTCAACCATTTCTTGGCTCAAACTCCCATATCTCGCGATCGGATTGAACTAACCCAAAAATTCCAATTGCATCTGAAAGTAGAAACTCGCCCGATTACAACCGTATGTGTATTTTTTCCCTAGGCCATTCTGGTTAAGCGTTTGGAGCTGCAGAATTGAGAAAAATTTGTTGTCTTCTCAACCATTTCTTAGCTTCAAACTCCCATATCTCGCGAACGGATTGACCTAACCCAAAAATTCCTATTGCATCTGAAAGTAGAAACTCGCCCGATTACAACGGTGTGTGTATTTTTTACCTAGGCCATTCTGGTTAAGCGTTTGGAGTAGCAGAATTGCGAAAAATTTTTTGCCTTCTCAACCATTTCTTGGCTTCAAACTCCCATATCTCGCGAATGGATTGACCTAACCCAAAAATTCCTATTGCATCTGAAAGTAGAAACTCGCCCGATTACAACGGTGTGTGTATTTTTTCCCTAGGCCATTCTGGTTAAGCGTTTGGAGCTGCAGAATTGAGAAAAATTTGTTGTCCTCTCAACCATTTCTTAGCTTCAAACTCCCATATCTCGCGAACGGATTGACCTAACCCAAAAATTCCTGTTGCATCTGAAAGTAGAAACTCGCCCGATTACAACGGTATGTGTATTTCTTCCCTAGCCCATTCTGGTCAAGCGTTTGGAGCAGCAGAATTGCGAAAAATTTGTTGTCTTCTCAACCATTTCTTAGCTTCAAACTCCCTTATCTCGCGAACGGATTAACCTAACCCAAAAATTCCTATTGCATCTGAAAGTAGAAACCCGCCCGATTACAACGGTATGTGTATTTTTTCCCTAGGCCATTCTGGTTAAGCGTTTGGAGCAGCAGAATTGCGAAAAATTTTTTGCCTTCTCAACCATTTCTTGGCTTCAAACTCCCATATCTCGCGAACGGATTGACCTAACCCAAAAATTCCTATTGCATCTGAAAGTAGAAACTCGCCCGATTACAGCGGTATGTGTATTTTTTCCCTAGGCAATTCTGGTTAAGCGTTTGGAGCAGCAGAATTGCGAAAAATTTTTTGCCTTCTCAAACATTTCTTGGCTTCAATCTCCCATATCTCGCGAACGGATTGACCTAACCCAAAAATTCCTATTGCATCTGAAAGTAGAAACTCGCCCGATCACAACGGTGTGTGTATTTTTTCCCTAGGCCATTCTGGTTAAGCGTTTGGAGCAGCAGAATTGCGAAAAATTTTTTGCCTTCTCAACCATTTCTTGGCTTCAAATTCCCATATCTCGCGAACGGATTGACCTATCCCAAAAAGTCCTATTGCATCTGAAAGTAGAAACTAGCCCGATTACAGCGGTATGTGTATTTTCTCCCTAGGCCATTCTGGTTAAGCGTTTGGAGCAGCAGAATTGCGAAAAATTTTTTGCCTTCTCAACCGTTTCTTGGCTTCAAACTCCCATATCTCGCGAACGGATTGACCTATCCCAAAAAGTCCTATTGCATCTGAAAGTAGAAACTAGCCCGATTACAGCGGTATGTGTATTTTCTCCCTAGGCCATTCTGGTTAAGCGTTTGGAGCAGCAGAATTGCGAAAAATTTTTTGCCCTCTCAACCATTTCTTGGCTTCAAACACCCATATCTCGCGAACGGATTGACCTAACCCAAAAATTCGTATTGCATCTGAAAGTAGAAACTCGCCCGATTACAACGGTGTGTGTATTTTTTCCCTAGGCCATTCTGGTTAAGCGTTTGGAGCAGCAGAATTGCGAAAACTTTTTGCTTTCTCAACCATTTCTTGGCTTCAAACTCCCATATCTCGCGAATGGATTGACCTAACCCAAAAATTCTTATTGCATCTGAAAGTAGAAACTCGCCCGATTACAGCGGTATGTGTGTTTTTTCCCTAGGCCATTCTGGTTAAGCGTTTGGAGCAGCAGAATTGCGAAAAATTTTTTGCCTTCTCAACCATTTCTTGGCTCAAACTCCCATATCTCGCGATCGGATTGACCTAACACAAAAATTCCATTTGCATCTGAAAGTAGAAAGTCGCCCGATTACAACGGTATGTGTATTTTTTCCCTAGGCCATTCTGGTTAAGCGTATGGAGCAGCAGAATTGCGAAAAATTTGTTGTCATCTCAACCATTTCTTAGCTTCAAACTCCCATATCTCGCGAACGGATTGACCTAACCCAAAAATTCCTATTGCTTCTGAAAGTCGAAACTCGCCCGATTACAACGGTATGTGTATTTTCTCCCTAGGCCATTCTGGTTAAGCGTTTGGAGCAGCAGAAGTGCGAAAAATTTGTTGTCTTCTCAACCATTTCTTAGCTTCAAACTCCCATATCTCGCGAACGGATTGACCTAACCCAAAAATTCCTATTGCATCTGAAAGTAGAAACTCGCCCGATTACAGCGGTATGTGTATTTTTTCCCTAGGCCATTCCTGTTAAGCGTTTGGAGCAGAAGAATTGCGAAAAATTTTTTGCCTTCTCAACCATTTCTTGGCTTCAATCTCCCATATCTCGCGAACGGATTGACCTAACCCAAAAATTCCTATTGCATCTGAAAGTAGAAACTCGCCCGATTACAGCGGTATGTGTATTTTCTCCCTAGGCCATTCTGGTTAAGCGTTTGGAGCAGCAGAATTGCGAAAAATTTTTTGCCTTCTCAACCGTTTCTTGGCTTCAAACTCCCATATCTCGCGAACGGATTGACCTATCCCAAAAAGTCCTATTGCATCTGAAAGTAGAAACTAGCCCGATTACAGCGGTATGTGTATTTTCTCCCTAGGCCATTCTGGTTAAGCGTTTGGAGCAGCAGAATTGCGAAAAATTTTTTGCCCTCTCAACCATTTCTTGGCTTCAAACACCCATATCTCGCGAACGGATTGACCTAACCCAAAAATTCGTATTGCATCTGAAAGTAGAAACTCGCCCGATTACAACGGTGTGTGTATTTTTTCCCTAGGCCATTCTGGTTAAGCGTTTGGAGCAGCAGAATTGCGAAAACTTTTTGCTTTCTCAACCATTTCTTGGCTTCAAACTCCCATATCTCGCGAATGGATTGACCTAACCCAAAAATTCATATTGCATCTGAAAGTAGAAACTCGCCCGATTACAGCGGTATGTGTGTTTTTTCCCTAGGCCATTCTGGTTAAGCGTTTGGAGCAGCAGAATTGCGAAAAATTTTTTGCCTTCTCAACCATTTCTTGGCTCAAACTCCCATATCTCGCGATCGGATTGACCTAACCCAAAAATTCCATTTGCATCTGAAAGTAGAAAGTCGCCCGATTACAACGGTATGTGTATTTTTTCCCTAGGCCATTCTGGTTAAGCGTATGGAGCAGCAGAATTGCGAAAAATTTGTTGTCATCTCAACCATTTCTTAGCTTCAAACTCCCATATCTCGCGAACGGATTGACCTAACCCAAAAATTCCTATTGCTTCTGAAAGTCGAAACTCGCCCGATTACAACGGTATGTGTATTTTTTCCCTAGGCCATTCTGGTTAAGCGTTTGGAGCAGCAGAAGTGCGAAAAATTTGTTGTCTTCTCAACCATTTCTTAGCTTCAAACTCCCATATCTCGCGAACGGATTGACCTAACCCAAAAATTCCTATTGCATCTGAAAGTAGAAACTCGCCCGATTACAGCGGTATGTGTATTTTTTCCCTAGGCCATTCCTGTTAAGCGTTTGGAGCAGAAGAATTGCGAAAAATTTTTTGCCTTCTCAACCATTTCTTGGCTTCAATCTCCCATATCTCGCGAACGGATTGACCTATCCCAAAAATTCCTATTGCATCTGAAAGTAGAAACCCGCCCGATTACAGCGGTATGTGTATTTTTTCCCTAGGCAATTCTGGTTAAGCGTTTGGAGCAGCAGAATTGCGAAAAATTTTTTGCCTTCTCAAACATTTCTTGGCTTCAAACTCCCATATCTCGCGAACGGATTGACCTAACCCAAAAATTCCTATTGCATCTGAAAGTAGAAACTCGCCCGATCACAACGGTGTGTGTATTTTTTCCCTAGGCCATTCTGGTTAAGCGTTTGGAGCAGCAGAATTGCGAAAAATTTTTTGCCTTCTCAACCATTTCTTGGCTTCAAACTCCCATATCTCGCGAACGGATTGACCTATCCCAAAAAGTCCTATTGCATCTGAAAGTAGAAACTAGCCCGATTACAGCGGTATGTGTATTTTCTCCCTAGGCCATTCTGGTTAAGCGTTTGGAGCAGCAGAATTGCGAAAAATTTGTTGCCTTCTCAACCGTTTCTTGGCTTCAAACTCCCATATCTCGCGAACGGATTGACCTATCCCAAAAAGTCCTATTGCATCTGAAAGTAGAAACTAGCCCGATTACAGCGGTATGTGTATTTTCTCCCTAGGCCATTCTGGTTAAGCGTTTGGAGCAGCAGAATTGCGAAAAATTTTTTGCCCTCTCAACCATTTCTTGGCTTCAAACACCCATATCTCGCGAACGGATTGACCTAACCCAAAAATTCGTATTGCATCTGAAAGTAGAAACTCGCCCGATTACAACGGTGTGTGTATTTTTTCCCTAGGCCATTCTGGTTAAGCGTTTGGAGCAGCAGAATTGCGAAAACTTTTTGCTTTCTCAACCATTTCTTGGCTTCAAACTCCCATATCTCGCGAATGGATTGACCTAACCCAAAAATTCTTATTGCATCTGAAAGTAGAAACTCGCCCGATTACAGCGGTATGTGTGTTTTTTCCCTAGGCCATTCTGGTTAAGCGTTTGGAGCAGCAGAATTGCGAAAAATTTTTTGCCTTCTCAACCATTTCTTGGCTCAAACTCCCATATCTCGCGATCGGATTGACCTAACCCAAAAATTCCATTTGCATCTGAAAGTAGAAAGTCGCCCGATTACAACGGTATGTGTATTTTTTCCCTAGGCCATTCTGGTTAAGCGTATGGAGTAGCAGAATTGCGAAAAATTTGTTGTCATCTCAACCATTTCTTAGCTTCAAACTCCCATATCTCGCGAACGGATTGACCTAACCCAAAAATTCCTATTGCTTCTGAAAGTCGAAACTCGCCCGATTACAACGGTATGTGTATTTTTTCCCTAGGCCATTCTGGTTAAGCGTTTGGAGCAGCAGAAGTGCGAAAAATTTGTTGTCATCTCAACCATTTCTTAGCTTCAAACTCCCATATCTCGCGAACGGATTGACCTAACCCAAAAATTCCTATTGCTTCTGAAAGTCGAAACTCGCCCGATTACAACGGTATGTGTATTTTTTCCCTAGGCCATTCTGGTTAAGCGTTTGGAGCAGCAGAAGTGCGAAAAATTTGTTGTCTTCTCAACCATTTCTTAGCTTCAAACTCCCATATCTCGCGAACGGATTGACCTAACCCAAAAATTCCTGTTGCATCTGAAAGTAGAAACTCGCTCGATTACAGCGGTATGTGTATTTTTTCCCTAGGCCATTCCTGTTAAGCGTTTGGAGCAGAAGAATTGCGAAAAATTTTTTGCCTTCTCAACCATTTCTTGGCTTCAAACTCCCATATCTCGCGAACGGATTGACCTAACCCAAAAATTCCTATTGCATCTGAAAGTAGAAACTCGCCCGATTACAGCGGTATGTGTATTTTTTCCCTAGGCCATTCCTGTTAAGCGTTTGGAGCAGAAGAATTGCGAAAACTTTTTGCTTTCTCAACCATTTCTTGGCTTCAAACTCCCATATCTCGCGAATGGATTGACCTAACCCAAAAATTCTTATTGCATCTGAAAGTAGAAACTCGCCCGATTACAGCGGTATGTGTATTTTTTCCCTAGGCCATTCTGGTTAAGCGTTTGGAGCAGCAGAATTGCGAAAAACTTTTTGCCTCCTCAACCATTTCTTGGCTCAAACTCCCATATCTCGCGAATGGATTGACCTAACCCAAAAATTCCTATTGCATCTGAAAGTAGAAACTCGCCCGATTACAGCGGTACGTGTATTTTTTCCCTAGGCCATTCTGGTTAAGCGTTTGGAGCATCAGAATTGCGAAAAATTTTTTGCCTCCTCAACCATTTCTTGGCTCAAACTCCCATATCTCGCGATCGGATTGAACTAACCCAAAAATTCCAATTGCATCTGAAAGTAGAAACTCGCCCGATTACAACCGTATGTGTATTTTTTCCCTAGGCCATTCTGGTTAAGCGTTTGGAGCTGCAGAATTGAGAAAAATTTGTTGTCTTCTCAACCATTTCTTAGCTTCAAACTCCCATATCTCGCGAACGGATTGACCTAACCCAAAAATTCCTATTGCATCTGAAAGTAGAAACTCGCCCGATTACAACGGTGTGTGTATTTTTTACCTAGGCCATTCTGGTTAAGCGTTTGGAGTAGCAGAATTGCGAAAAATTTTTTGCCTTCTCAACCATTTCTTGGCTTCAAACTCCCATATCTCGCGAATGGATTGACCTAACCCAAAAATTCCTATTGCATCTGAAAGTAGAAACTCGCCCGATTACAACGGTGTGTGTATTTTTTCCCTAGGCCATTCTGGTTAAGCGTTTGGAGCTGCAGAATTGAGAAAAATTTGTTGTCCTCTCAACCATTTCTTAGCTTCAAACTCCCATATCTCGCGAACGGATTGACCTAACCCAAAAATTCCTGTTGCATCTGAAAGTAGAAACTCGCCCGATTACAACGGTATGTGTATTTCTTCCCTAGCCCATTCTGGTCAAGCGTTTGGAGCAGCAGAATTGCGAAAAATTTGTTGTCTTCTCAACCATTTCTTAGCTTCAAACTCCCTTATCTCGCGAACGGATTAACCTAACCCAAAAATTCCTATTGCATCTGAAAGTAGAAACCCGCCCGATTACAACGGTATGTGTATTTTTTCCCTAGGCCATTCTGGTTAAGCGTTTGGAGCAGCAGAATTGCGAAAAATTTTTTGCCTTCTCAACCATTTCTTGGCTTCAAACTCCCATATCTCGCGAACGGATTGACCTAACCCAAAAATTCCTATTGCATCTGAAAGTAGAAACTCGCCCGATTACAGCGGTATGTGTATTTTTTCCCTAGGCAATTCTGGTTAAGCGTTTGGAGCAGCAGAATTGCGAAAAATTTTTTGCCTTCTCAAACATTTCTTGGCTTCAATCTCCCATATCTCGCGAACGGATTGACCTAACCCAAAAATTCCTATTGCATCTGAAAGTAGAAACTCGCCCGATCACAACGGTGTGTGTATTTTTTCCCTAGGCCATTCTGGTTAAGCGTTTGGAGCAGCAGAATTGCGAAAAATTTTTTGCCTTCTCAACCATTTCTTGGCTTCAAATTCCCATATCTCGCGAACGGATTGACCTATCCCAAAAAGTCCTATTGCATCTGAAAGTAGAAACTAGCCCGATTACAGCGGTATGTGTATTTTCTCCCTAGGCCATTCTGGTTAAGCGTTTGGAGCAGCAGAATTGCGAAAAATTTTTTGCCTTCTCAACCGTTTCTTGGCTTCAAACTCCCATATCTCGCGAACGGATTGACCTATCCCAAAAAGTCCTATTGCATCTGAAAGTAGAAACTAGCCCGATTACAGCGGTATGTGTATTTTCTCCCTAGGCCATTCTGGTTAAGCGTTTGGAGCAGCAGAATTGCGAAAAATTTTTTGCCCTCTCAACCATTTCTTGGCTTCAAACACCCATATCTCGCGAACGGATTGACCTAACCCAAAAATTCGTATTGCATCTGAAAGTAGAAACTCGCCCGATTACAACGGTGTGTGTATTTTTTCCCTAGGCCATTCTGGTTAAGCGTTTGGAGCAGCAGAATTGCGAAAACTTTTTGCTTTCTCAACCATTTCTTGGCTTCAAACTCCCATATCTCGCGAATGGATTGACCTAACCCAAAAATTCTTATTGCATCTGAAAGTAGAAACTCGCCCGATTACAGCGGTATGTGTGTTTTTTCCCTAGGCCATTCTGGTTAAGCGTTTGGAGCAGCAGAATTGCGAAAAATTTTTTGCCTTCTCAACCATTTCTTGGCTCAAACTCCCATATCTCGCGATCGGATTGACCTAACCCAAAAATTCCATTTGCATCTGAAAGTAGAAAGTCGCCCGATTACAACGGTATGTGTATTTTTTCCCTAGGCCATTCTGGTTAAGCGTATGGAGCAGCAGAATTGCGAAAAATTTGTTGTCATCTCAACCATTTCTTAGCTTCAAACTCCCATATCTCGCGAACGGATTGACCTAACCCAAAAATTCCTATTGCTTCTGAAAGTCGAAACTCGCCCGATTACAACGGTATGTGTATTTTTTCCCTAGGCCATTCTGGTTAAGCGTTTGGAGCAGCAGAAGTGCGAAAAATTTGTTGTCTTCTCAACCATTTCTTAGCTTCAAACTCCCATATCTCGCGAACGGATTGACCTAACCCAAAAATTCCTATTGCATCTGAAAGTAGAAACTCGCCCGATTACAGCGGTATGTGTATTTTTTCCCTAGGCCATTCCTGTTAAGCGTTTGGAGCAGAAGAATTGCGAAAAATTTTTTGCCTTCTCAACCATTTCTTGGCTTCAATCTCCCATATCTCGCGAACGGATTGACCTAACCCAAAAATTCCTATTGCATCTGAAAGTAGAAACTCGCCCGATTACAGCGGTATGTGTATTTTCTCCCTAGGCCATTCTGGTTAAGCGTTTGGAGCAGCAGAATTGCGAAAAATTTTTTGCCTTCTCAACCGTTTCTTGGCTTCAAACTCCCATATCTCGCGAACGGATTGACCTATCCCAAAAAGTCCTATTGCATCTGAAAGTAGAAACTAGCCCGATTACAGCGGTATGTGTATTTTCTCCCTAGGCCATTCTGGTTAAGCGTTTGGAGCAGCAGAATTGCGAAAAATTTTTTGCCCTCTCAACCATTTCTTGGCTTCAAACACCCATATCTCGCGAACGGATTGACCTAACCCAAAAATTCGTATTGCATCTGAAAGTAGAAACTCGCCCGATTACAACGGTGTGTGTATTTTTTCCCTAGGCCATTCTGGTTAAGCGTTTGGAGCAGCAGAATTGCGAAAACTTTTTGCTTTCTCAACCATTTCTTGGCTTCAAACTCCCATATCTCGCGAATGGATTGACCTAACCCAAAAATTCATATTGCATCTGAAAGTAGAAACTCGCCCGATTACAGCGGTATGTGTGTTTTTTCCCTAGGCCATTCTGGTTAAGCGTTTGGAGCAGCAGAATTGCGAAAAATTTTTTGCCTTCTCAACCATTTCTTGGCTCAAACTCCCATATCTCGCGATCGGATTGACCTAACCCAAAAATTCCATTTGCATCTGAAAGTAGAAAGTCGCCCGATTACAACGGTATGTGTATTTTTTCCCTAGGCCATTCTGGTTAAGCGTATGGAGCAGCAGAATTGCGAAAAATTTGTTGTCATCTCAACCATTTCTTAGCTTCAAACTCCCATATCTCGCGAACGGATTGACCTAACCCAAAAATTCCTATTGCTTCTGAAAGTCGAAACTCGCCCGATTACAACGGTATGTGTATTTTTTCCCTAGGCCATTCTGGTTAAGCGTTTGGAGCAGCAGAAGTGCGAAAAATTTGTTGTCTTCTCAACCATTTCTTAGCTTCAAACTCCCATATCTCGCGAACGGATTGACCTAACCCAAAAATTCCTATTGCATCTGAAAGTAGAAACTCGCCCGATTACAGCGGTATGTGTATTTTTTCCCTAGGCCATTCCTGTTAAGCGTTTGGAGCAGAAGAATTGCGAAAAATTTTTTGCCTTCTCAACCATTTCTTGGCTTCAATCTCCCATATCTCGCGAACGGATTGACCTATCCCAAAAATTCCTATTGCATCTGAAAGTAGAAACCCGCCCGATTACAGCGGTATGTGTATTTTTTCCCTAGGCAATTCTGGTTAAGCGTTTGGAGCAGCAGAATTGCGAAAAATTTTTTGCCTTCTCAAACATTTCTTGGCTTCAAACTCCCATATCTCGCGAACGGATTGACCTAACCCAAAAATTCCTATTGCATCTGAAAGTAGAAACTCGCCCGATCACAACGGTGTGTGTATTTTTTCCCTAGGCCATTCTGGTTAAGCGTTTGGAGCAGCAGAATTGCGAAAAATTTTTTGCCTTCTCAACCATTTCTTGGCTTCAAACTCCCATATCTCGCGAACGGATTGACCTATCCCAAAAAGTCCTATTGCATCTGAAAGTAGAAACTAGCCCGATTACAGCGGTATGTGTATTTTCTCCCTAGGCCATTCTGGTTAAGCGTTTGGAGCAGCAGAATTGCGAAAAATTTGTTGCCTTCTCAACCGTTTCTTGGCTTCAAACTCCCATATCTCGCGAACGGATTGACCTATCCCAAAAAGTCCTATTGCATCTGAAAGTAGAAACTAGCCCGATTACAGCGGTATGTGTATTTTCTCCCTAGGCCATTCTGGTTAAGCGTTTGGAGCAGCAGAATTGCGAAAAATTTTTTGCCCTCTCAACCATTTCTTGGCTTCAAACACCCATATCTCGCGAACGGATTGACCTAACCCAAAAATTCGTATTGCATCTGAAAGTAGAAACTCGCCCGATTACAACGGTGTGTGTATTTTTTCCCTAGGCCATTCTGGTTAAGCGTTTGGAGCAGCAGAATTGCGAAAACTTTTTGCTTTCTCAACCATTTCTTGGCTTCAAACTCCCATATCTCGCGAATGGATTGACCTAACCCAAAAATTCTTATTGCATCTGAAAGTAGAAACTCGCCCGATTACAGCGGTATGTGTGTTTTTTCCCTAGGCCATTCTGGTTAAGCGTTTGGAGCAGCAGAATTGCGAAAAATTTGTTGTCATCTCAACCATTTCTTAGCTTCAAACTCCCATATCTCGCGAACGGATTGACCTAACCCAAAAATTCCTATTGCTTCTGAAAGTCGAAACTCGCCCGATTACAACGGTATGTGTATTTTTTCCCTAGGCCATTCTGGTTAAGCGTTTGGAGCAGCAGAAGTGCGAAAAATTTGTTGTCTTCTCAACCATTTCTTAGCTTCAAACTCCCATATCTCGCGAACGGATTGACCTAACCCAAAAATTCCTATTGCATCTGAAAGTAGAAACTCGCCCGATTACAGCGGTATGTGTATTTTTTCCCTAGGCCATTCCTGTTAAGCGTTTGGAGCAGAAGAATTGCGAAAAATTTTTTGCCTTCTCAACCATTTCTTGGCTTCAATCTCCCATATCTCGCGAACGGATTGACCTATCCCAAAAATTCCTATTGCATCTGAAAGTAGAAACCCGCCCGATTACAGCGGTATGTGTATTTTTTCCCTAGGCAATTCTGGTTAAGCGTTTGGAGCAGCAGAATTGCGAAAAATTTTTTGCCTTCTCAAACATTTCTTGGCTTCAAACTCCCATATCTCGCGAACGGATTGACCTAACCCAAAAATTCCTATTGCATCTGAAAGTAGAAACTCGCCCGATCACAACGGTGTGTGTATTTTTTCCCTAGGCCATTCTGGTTAAGCGTTTGGAGCAGCAGAATTGCGAAAAATTTTTTGCCTTCTCAACCATTTCTTGGCTTCAAACTCCCATATCTCGCGAACGGATTGACCTATCCCAAAAAGTCCTATTGCATCTGAAAGTAGAAACTAGCCCGATTACAGCGGTATGTGTATTTTCTCCCTAGGCCATTCTGGTTAAGCGTTTGGAGCAGCAGAATTGCGAAAAATTTGTTGCCTTCTCAACCGTTTCTTGGCTTCAAACTCCCATATCTCGCGAACGGATTGACCTATCCCAAAAAGTCCTATTGCATCTGAAAGTAGAAACTAGCCCGATTACAGCGGTATGTGTATTTTTTCCCTAGGCCATTCTGGTTAAGCGTATGGAGTAGCAGAATTGCGAAAAATTTGTTGTCATCTCAACCATTTCTTAGCTTCAAACTCCCATATCTCGCGAACGGATTGACCTAACCCAAAAATTCCTATTGCTTCTGAAAGTCGAAACTCGCCCGATTACAACGGTATGTGTATTTTTTCCCTAGGCCATTCTGGTTAAGCGTTTGGAGCAGCAGAAGTGCGAAAAATTTGTTGTCATCTCAACCATTTCTTAGCTTCAAACTCCCATATCTCGCGAACGGATTGACCTAACCCAAAAATTCCTATTGCTTCTGAAAGTCGAAACTCGCCCGATTACAACGGTATGTGTATTTTTTCCCTAGGCCATTCTGGTTAAGCGTTTGGAGCAGCAGAAGTGCGAAAAATTTGTTGTCTTCTCAACCATTTCTTAGCTTCAAACTCCCATATCTCGCGAACGGATTGACCTAACCCAAAAATTCCTGTTGCATCTGAAAGTAGAAACTCGCTCGATTACAGCGGTATGTGTATTTTTTCCCTAGGCCATTCCTGTTAAGCGTTTGGAGCAGAAGAATTGCGAAAAATTTTTTGCCTTCTCAACCATTTCTTGGCTTCAAACTCCCATATCTCGCGAACGGATTGACCTAACCCAAAAATTCCTATTGCATCTGAAAGTAGAAACTCGCCCGATTACAGCGGTATGTGTATTTTTTCCCTAGGCCATTCCTGTTAAGCGTTTGGAGCAGAAGAATTGCGAAAAATTTTTTGCCTTCTCAACCATTTCTTGGCTTCAATCTCCCATATCTCGCGAACGGATTGACCTATCCCAAAAATTCCTATTGCATCTGAAAGTAGAAGCCCGCCCGACTACAGCGGTATGTGTATTTTTTCCCTAGGCAATTCTGGTTAAGCGTTTGGAGCAGCAGAATTGCGAAAAATTTTTTGCCTTCTCAAACATTTCTTGGCTTCAAACTCCCATATCTCGCGAACGGATTGACCTAACCCAAAAATTCCTATTGCATCTGAAAGTAGAAACTCGCCCGATCACAACGGTGTGTGTATTTTTTCCCTAGGCCATTCTGGTTAAGCGTTTGGAGCAGCAGAATTGCGAAAAATTTTTTGCCTTCTCAACCATTTCTTGGCTTCAAACTCCCATATCTCGCGAACGGATTGACCTATCCCAAAAAGTCCTATTGCATCTGAAAGTAGAAACTAGCCCGATTACAGCGGTATGTGTATTTTCTCCCTAGGCCATTCTGGTTAAGCGTTTGGAGCAGCAGAATTGCGAAAACTTTTTTGCCTTCTCAACCGTTTCTTGGCTTCAAACTCCCATATCTCGCGAACGGATTGACCTATCCCAAAAAGTCCTATTGCATCTGAAAGTAGAAACTAGCCCGATTACAGCGGTATGTGTATTTTCTCCCTAGGCCATTCTGGTTAAGCGTTTGGAGCAGCAGAATTGCGAAAAATTTTTTGCCCTCTCAACCATTTCTTGGCTTCAAACACCCATATCTCGCGAACGGATTGACCTAACCCAAAAATTCGTATTGCATCTGAAAGTAGAAACTCGCCCGATTACAACGGTGTGTGTATTTTTTCCCTAGGCCATTCTGGTTAAGCGTTTGGAGCAGCAGAATTGCGAAAACTTTTTGCTTTCTCAACCATTTCTTGGCTTCAAACTCCCATATCTCGCGAATGGATTGACCTAACCCAAAAATTCTTATTGCATCTGAAAGTAGAAACTCGCCCGATTACAGCGGTATGTGTGTTTTTTCCCTAGGCCATTCTGGTTAAGCGTTTGGAGCAGCAGAATTGCGAAAAATTTTTTGCCTTCTCAACCATTTCTTGGCTCAAACTCCCATATCTCGCGATCGGATTGACCTAACCCAAAAATTCCATTTGCATCTGAAAGTAGAAAGTCGCCCGATTACAACGGTATGTGTATTTTTTCCCTAGGCCATTCTGGTTAAGCGTATGGAGCAGCAGAATTGCGAAAAATTTGTTGTCATCTCAACCATTTCTTAGCTTCAAACTCCCATATCTCGCGAACGGATTGACCTAACCCAAAAATTCCTATTGCTTCTGAAAGTCGAAACTCGCCCGATTACAACGGTATGTGTATTTTTTCCCTAGGCTATTCTGGTTAAGCGTTTGGAGCAGCAGAATTGCGAAAAATTTGTTGTCTTCTCAACCATTTCTTAGCTTCAAAGTCCCATATCTCGCGAACGGATTGACCTAACCCAAAAATTCCTGTTGCATCTGAAAGTAGAAACTCGCTCGATTACAGCGGTATGTGTATTTTTTCCCTAGGCCATTCCTGTTAAGCGTTTGGAGCAGAAGAATTGCGAAAAATTTTTTGCCTTCTCAACCATTTCTTGGCTTCAATCTCCCATATCTCGCGAACGGATTGACCTATCCCAAAAATTCCTATTGCATCTGAAAGTAGAAACTCGCCCGATTACAGCGGTATGTGTATTTTTTCCCTAGGCAATTCTGGTTAAGCGTTTGGAGCAGCAGAATTGCGAAAAATTTTTTGCCTTCTCAACCATTTCTTGGCTTCAAACTCCCATATCTCGCGAACGGATTGACCTAACCCAAAAATTCCATTTGCATCTGAAAGTAGAAAGTCGCCCGATTACAACGGTATGTGTATTTTTTCCCTAGGCCATTCTGGTTAAGCGTATGGAGCAGCAGAATTGCGAAAAATTTGTTGTCATCTCAACCATTTCTTAGCTTCAAACTCCCATATCTCGCGAACGGATTGACCTAACCCAAAAATTCCTGTTGCATCTGAAAGTAGAAACTCGCCCGATCACAACGGTGTGTGTATTTTTTCCCTAGGCCATTCTGGTTAAGCGTTTGGAGCAGCAGAATTGCGAAAAATTTTTTGCCTTCTCAACCATTTCTTGGCTTCAAACTCCCATATCTCGCTAACGGATTGACCTATCCCAAAAAGTCCTATTGCATCTGAAAGTCGAAACTCGCCCGATTACAACGGTATGTGTATTTTTTCCCTAGGCCATTCTGGTTAAGCGTTTGGAGCAGCAGAAGTGCGAAAAATTTGTTGTCTTCTCAACCATTTCTTAGCTTCAAACTCCCATATCTCGCGAACGGATTGAGCTAACCCAAAAATTCCTGTTGCATCTGAAAGTAGAAACTCGCCCGATTACAGCGGTATGTGTATTTTTTCCCTAGGCCATTCCTGTTAAGCGTTTGGAGCAGAAGAATTGCGAAAAATTTTTTGCCTTCTCAACCATTTCTTGGCTTCAATCTCCCATATCTCGCGAACGGATTGACCTATCCCAAAAATTCCTATTGCATCTGAAAGTAGAAACCCGCCCGATTACAGCGGTATGTGTATTTTTTCCCTAGGCAATTCTGGTTAAGCGTTTGGAGCAGCAGAATTGCGAAAAATTTTTTGCCTTCTCAACCATTTCTTGGCTTCAAACTCCCATATCTCGCGAACGGATTGACCTAACCCAAAAATTCCTATTGCATCTGAAAGTAGAAACTCGCCCGATCACAACGGTGTGTGTATTTTTTCCCTAGGCCATTCTGGTTAAGCGTTTGGAGCAGCAGAATTGCGAAACATTTTTTGCCTTCTCAACCATTTCTTGGCTTCAAACTCCCATATCTCGCGAACGGATTGACCTATCCCAAAAAGTCCTATTGCATCTGAAAGTAGAAACTAGCCCGATTACAGCGGTATGTGTATTTTCTCCCTAGGCCATTCTGGTTAAGCGTTTGGAGCAGCAGAATTGCGAAAAATTTTTTGCCTTCTCAACCATTTCTTGGCTCAAACTCCCATATCTCGCGATCGGATTGACCTAACCCAAAAATTCCATGTGCATCTGAAAGTAGAAACTCGCCCGATTACAACGGTGTGTGTATTTTTTCCCTAGGCCATTCTGGTTAAGCGTTTGGAGCAGCAGAATTGCGAAAACTTTTTGCTTTCTCAACCATTTCTTGGCTTCAAACTCCCATATCTCGCGAATGGATTGACCTAACCCAAAAATTCTTATTGCATCTGAAAGTAGAAACTCGCCCGATTACAGCGGTATGTGTGTTTTTTCCCTAGGCCATTCTGGTTAAGCGTTTGGAGCAGCAGAATTGCGAAAAATTTTTTGCCTTCTCAACCATTTCTTGGCTCAAACTCCCATATCTCGCGATCGGATTGACCTAACCCAAAAATTCCATTTGCATCTGAAAGTAGAAAGTCGCCCGATTACAACGGTATGCGTATTTTTTCCCTAGGCCATTCTGGTTAAGCGTATGGAGCAGCAGAATTGCGAAAAATTTGTTGTCATCTCAACCATTTCTTAGCTTCAAACTCCCATATCTCGCGAACGGATTGACCTAACCCAAAAATTCCTGTTGCATCTGAAAGTAGAAACTCGCCCGACCACAACGGTGTGTGTATTTTTTCCCTAGGCCATTCTGGTTAAGCGTTTGGAGCAGCAGAATTGCGAAAAATTTTTTGCCTTCTCAACCATTTCTTGGCTTCAAACTCCCATATCTTTGCGAAAGGAATGACCTAACCCAAAAATTCCTATTGCATCTGAAAGTAGAAACTCGCCCGATTACAACGGTATGTGTATTTTTTCCCTAGGCCATTCTGGTTAAGCGTATGGAGCAGCAGAATTGCGAAAAATTTGTTGTCATCTCAACCATTTCTTAGCTTCAAACTCCCATATCTCGCGAACGGATTGACCTAACCCAAAAATTCCTATTGCTTCTGAAAGTCGAAACTCGCCCGATTACAACGGTATGTGTATTTTTTCCCTAGGCCATTCTGGTTAAGCGTTTGGAGCAGCAGAAGTGCGAAAAATTTGTTGTCTTCTCAACCATTCCTTAGCTTCAAACTCCCACATCTCGCGAACGGATTGACCTAACCCAAAAATTCCTGTTGCATCTGAAAGTAGAAACTCGCCCGATTACAGCGGTATGTGTATTTTTTCCCTAGGCCATTCCTGTTAAGCGTTTGGAGCAGAAGAAGTGCGAAAAATTTGTGGTCTACTCAACCATTTCTTGGCTTCAAACTCCCATATCTCGCTAACGGATTGACCTATCCCAAAAAGTCCTATTGCATCTGAAAGTCGAAACTCGCCCGATTACAACGGTATGTGTATTTTTTCCCTAGGCCATTCTGGTTAAGCGTTTGGAGCAGCAGAATTGCGAAAAATTTTTTGCCTTCTCAACCATTTCTTGGCTTCAAACTCCCATATCTCGCGAACGGATTGACCTAACCCAAAAATTCCATTTGCATCTGAAAGTAGAAAGTCGCCCGATTACAACGGTATGCGTATTTTTTCCCTAGGCCATTCTGGTTAAGCGTATGGAGCAGCAGAATTGCGAAAAATTTGTTGTCATCTCAACCATTTCTTAGCTTCAAACTCCCATATCTCGCGAACGGATTGACCTAACCCAAAAATTCCTGTTGCATCTGAAAGTAGAAACTCGCCCGACCACAACGGTGTGTGTATTTTTTCCCTAGGCCATTCTGGTTAAGCGTTTGGAGCAGCAGAATTGCGAAAAATTTTTTGCCTTCTCAACCATTTCTTGGCTTCAAACTCCCATATCTCGCTAACGGATTGACCTATCCCAAAAAGTCCTATTGCATCTGAAAGTCGAAACTCGCCCGATTACAACGGTATGTGTATTTTTTCCCTAGGCCATTCTGGTTAAGCGTTTGGAGCAGCAGAAGTGCGAAAAATTTGTTGTCTTCTCAACCATTTCTTAGCTTCAAACTCCCATATCTCGCGAACGGATTGAGCTAACCCAAAAATTCCTGTTGCATCTGAAAGTAGAAACTCGCCCGATTACAGCGGTATGTGTATTTTTTCCCTAGGCCATTCCTGTTAAGCGTTTGGAGCAGAAGAATTGCGAAAAATTTTTTGCCTTCTCAACCATTTCTTGGCTTCAATCTCCCATATCTCGCGAACGGATTGACCTATCCCAAAAATTCCTATTGCATCTGAAAGTAGAAACCCGCCCGATTACAGCGGTATGTGTATTTTTTCCCTAGGCAATTCTGGTTAAGCGTTTGGAGCAGCAGAATTGCGAAAAATTTTTTGCCTTCTCAACCATTTCTTGGCTTCAAACTCCCATATCTCGCGAACGGATTGACCTAACCCAAAAATTCCTATTGCATCTGAAAGTAGAAACTCGCCCGATCACAACGGTGTGTGTATTTTTTCCCTAGGCCATTCTGGTTAAGCGTTTGGAGCAGCAGAATTGCGAAAAATTTTTTGCCTTCTCAACCATTTCTTGGCTTCAAACTCCCATATCTCGCGAACGGATTGACCTATCCCAAAAAGTCCTATTGCATCTGAAAGTAGAAACTAGCCCGATTACAGCGGTATGTGTATTTTCTCCCTAGGCCATTCTGGTTAAGCGTTTGGAGCAGCAGAATTGCGAAAAATTTTTTGCCCTCTCAACCATTTCTTGGCTTCAAACACCCATATCTCGCGAACGGATTGACCTAACCCAAAAATTCCTATTGCATCTGAAAGTAGAAACTCGCCCGATTACAACGGTGTGTGTATTTTTTCCCTAGGCCATTCTGGTTAAGCGTTTGGAGCAGCAGAATTGCGAAAACTTTATGCCTTCTCAACCATTTCTTGGCTTCATACTCCCATATCTCGCGAACGGATTGACCTAACCCAAAAATTCCTATTGCATCTGAAAGTAGAAACTCGCCCGATTACAACGGTGTGTGTATTTTCTCCCTAGGCCATTCTGGTTAAGCGTTTGGAGCAGCAGAATTGCGAAAAATTTTTTGCCTTCTCAACCATTTCTTGGCTTCAAACTCCCATATCTCGCGAATGGATTGACCTAACCCAAAAATTCCTATTGCATCTGAAAGTAGAAACTCGCCCGATTACAGCGGTATGTGTATTTTTTCCCTAGGCCATTCTGGTTAAGCGTTTGGAGCAGCAGAATTGCGAAAAATTTTTGCCTCCTCAACCATTTCTTGGCTCAAACTCCCATATCTCGCGATCGGATTGAACTAACCCAAAAATTCCGATTGCATCTGAAAGTAGAAACTCGCCCGATTACAACGGTATGTGTATTTTTCCCCTAGGCCATTCTGGTTAAGCGTTTGGAGCTGCAGAATTGAGAAAAATTTGTTGTCTTCTCAACCATTTCTTAGCTTCAAACTCCCATATCTCGCGAACGGATTGACCTAACCCAAAAATTCCTGTTGCATCTGAAAGTGGAAACTCGCCCGATTACAACGGTATGTGTATTTCTTCCCTAGCCCATTCTGGTCAAGCGTTTGGAGCAGCAGAATTGCGAAAAATTTGTTGTCTTCTCAACCATTTCTTAGCTTCAAACTCCCTTATCTCGCGAACGGATTAACCTAACCCAAAAATTCCTATTGCATCTGAAAGTAGAAACCCGCCCGATTACAACGGTATGTGTATTTTTTCCCTAGGCCATTCTGGTTAAGCGTTTGGAGCAGCAGAATTGCGAAAAATTTTTTGCCTTCTCAACCATTTCTTGGCTTCAAACTCCCATATCTCGCGAACGGATTGACCTAACCCAAAAATTCCTATTGCATCTGAAAGTAGAAACTCGCCCGATTACAACGGTATGTGTCTTTTTTCCCTAGGCCATTCTGGTCAAGCGTTTGGAGCAGCAGAATTGCGAAAAATTTTTTGCCCTCTCAACCATTTCTTGGCTTCAAACTCCCATATCTCGCGAACGGATTGACCTAACCCAAAAACTCCTATTGCATCTGAAAGTAGAAACTCGCCCGATTACAACGGTGTGTGTATTTTTTCCCTAGGCCATTCTGGTTAAGCGTTTGGAGCAGCAGAATTGCGAAAAATTTTTTGCCTTCTCAACCATTTCTTGGCTTCAAACTCCCATATCTCGCGAATGGATTGACCTATCCCATAAATTCCTATTGCATCTGAAAGTAGAAACTCGCCCGATAACAACCGTATGTGTATTTTTTCCCTAGGCCATTCTGGTTATGCGTTTGGAGCAGCAGAATTGCGAAAAATTTGTTGTCTTCTCAACCATTTCTTAGCTTCAAACTCCCATATCTCGCGAACGGATTGACCTAACCCAAAAATTCCTGTTGCATCTGAAAGTAGAAACTCGCCCGATTACAACGGTATGTGAATTTTTTCCCTAGCCCATTCTGGTCAAGCGTTTGGAGCAGCAGAATTGCGAAAAATTTGTTGTCTTCTCAACCATTTCTTAGCTTCAGACTCCCTTATCTCGCGAACGGATTGACCTAACCCAAAAAGTCCTATTGCATCTGAAAGTAGAATCTAGCCCGATTACAGCGGTATGTGTATTTTCTCCCTAGGCCATTCTGGTTAAGCGTTTGGAGCAGCAGAATTGTGAAAAATTTTTTGCCCTCTCAACCATTTCTTGGCTTCAAACTCCCATATCTCGCGAACGGATTGACCTAACCCAAAAATTCCTATTGCATCTGAAAGTAGAAACCCGCCCGATTACAACGGTGTGTGTATTTTTTCCCTAGGCCATTCTGGTTAAGCGTTTGGAGCAGCAGAATTGCGAAAAATTTTTTGCCTTCTCAACCATTTCTTGGCTTCAAACTCCCATATCTCGCGAACGGATTGACCTAACCCAAAAAGTCCGATTGCATCTGAAAGTAGAACCTAGCCCGATTACAGCGGTATGTGTATTTTCTCCCTAGGCCATTCTGGTTAAGCGTTTGGAGCAGCAGAATTGCGAAAAATTTTTTGCCCTCTCAACCATTTCTTGGCTTCATACTCCCATATCTCGCGAACGGATTGACCTAACCCAAAAATTCCTATTGCATCTGAAAGTAGAAACTCGCCCGATTACAACGGTGTGTGTATTTTTTCCCTAGGCCATTCTGGTTAAGCGTTTGGAGCAGCAGAATTGCGAAAAATTTTTTGCCTTCTCAACCATTTCTTGGCTTCAAACTCCCATATCTCGCGAATGGATTGACCTAACCCAAAAATTCCTATTGCATCTGAAAGTAGAAACTCGCCCGATTACAGCGGTATGTGTATTTTTTCCCTAGGCCATTCTGGTTAAGCGGTTGGAGCTGCAGAATTGAGAAAAATTTGTTGTCTTCTCAACCATTTCTTAGCTTCAAACTCCCATATCTCGCGAACGGATTGACCTAACCCAAAAATTCCTATTGCATCTGAAAGTAGAAACTCGCCCGATTACAACGGTGTGTGTATTTTTTCCCTAGGCCATGCTGGTTAAGCGTTAGGAGCAGCAGAATTGCGAAAAATTTTTTGCCTTCTCACCCATTTCTTGGCTTCAAACTCCCATATCTCGCGAACGGATTGACCTAACCCAAAAAGTCCGATTGCATCTGAAAGTAGAACCTAGCCCGATTACAGCGGTATGTGTATTTTCTCCCTAGGCCATTCTGGTTAAGCGTTGGGAGCAGCAGAATTGCGAAAAATTTTTTGCCCTCTCAACCATTTCTTGGCTTCATACTTCCATATCTCGCGAACGGGTTGACCTAACCCAAAAATTCCTATTGCATCTGAAAGTAGAAACTCGCCCGATTACAACGGTATGTGTCTTTTTTCCCTAGGCCATTCTTGTTAAGCGTTTGGAGCAGCAGAATTGCGAAAAATTTGTTGCCTTCTCAACCATTTCTTGGCTTCAAACTCCCATATCTCGCTAACGGATTGACCTAACCCAAAAATTCCTATTGCTTCTGAAAGTCGAAACTCGCCCGATTACAACGGTATGTGTATTTTTTCCCTAGGCCATTCTGGTTAAGCGTTTGGAGCAGAAGAATTGCGAAAAATTTTTTGCCTTCTCAACCATTTCTTGGCTTCAAACTCCCATATCTCGCGAATGGATTGACCTATCCCATAAATTCCTGTTGCATCTGAAAGTAGAAACTCGCCCGATAACAACCGTATGTGTATTTTTTCCCTAGGCCATTCTGGTTATGCGTTTGGAGCAGCAGAATTGCGAAAAATTTGTTGTCTTCTCAACCATTTCTTAGCTTCAAACTCCCATATCTCGCGAACGGATTGACCTAACCCAAAAATTCCTATTGCATCTGAAAGTAGAAACTCGCCCGATTACAACGGTATGTGTATTTTTTCCCTAGGCCATTCTTGTAAGCGTTTGGCGCAGCAGAATTGCGAAAAATTTTTTGCCTTCTCAACCATTTCTTGGCTTCAAACTCCAATATCTTTGCGAACGGATTGACCTAACCCAAAAATTCCTATTGCATCTGAAAGTAGAAACTCGCCCGATTACAACGGTATGTGAATTTTTTCCCTAGCCCATTCTGGTCAAGCGTTTGGAGCAGCAGAATTGCGAAAAATTTGTTGTCTTCTCAACCATTTCTTAGCTTCAGACTCCCTTATCTCGCGAACGGATTGACCTAACCCAAAAAGTCCTATTGCATCTGAAAGTAGAATCTAGCCCGATTACAGCGGTATGTGTATTTTCTCCCTAGGCCATTCTGGTTAAGCGTTTGGAGCAGCAGAATTGTGAAAAATTTGTTGCCCTCTCAACCATTTCTTGGCTTCAAACTCCCATATCTCGCGAACGGATTGACTTAACCCAAAAATTCCTATTGCATCTGAAAGTAGAAACCCGCCCGATTACAACGGTGTGTGTATTTTTTCCCTAGGCCATTCTGGTTAAGCGTTTGGAGCAGCAGAATTGCGAAAAATTTTTTGCCTTCTCAACCATTTCTTGGCTTCAAACTCCCATATCTCGCGAACGGATTGACCTAACCCAAAAAGTCCGATTGCATCTGAAAGTAGAACCTAGCCCGATTACAGCGGTATGTGTATTTTCTCCCTAGGCCATTCTGGTTAAGCGTTTGGAGCAGCAGAATTGCGAAAAATTTTTTGCCCTCTCAACCATTTCTTGGCTTCATACTCCCATATCTCGCGAACGGATTGACCTAACCCAAAAATTCCTATTGCATCTGAAAGTAGAAACTCGCCCGATTACAACGGTGTGTGTATTTTTTCCCTAGGCCATTCTGGTTAAGCGTTTGGAGCAGCAGAATTGCGAAAAATTTTTTGCCTTCTCAACCATTTCTTGGCTTCAAACTCCCATATCTCGCGAATGGATTGACCTAACCCAAAAATTCCTATTGCATCTGAAAGTAGAAACTCGCCCGATTACAGCGGTATGTGTATTTTTTCCCTAGGCCATTCTGGTTAAGCGTTTGGAGCTGCAGAATTGAGAAAAATTTGTTGTCTTCTCAACCATTTCTTAGCTTCAAACTCCCATATCTCGCGAACGGATTGACCTAACCCAAAAATTCCTATTGCATCTGAAAGTAGAAACTCGCCCGATTACAACGGTGTGTGTATTTTTTCCCTAGGCCATTCTGGTTAAGCGTTTGGAGCAGCAGAATTGCGAAAAATTTTTTGCCTTCTCACCCATTTCTTGGCTTCAAACTCCCATATCTAGCGAACGGATTGACCTAACCCAAAAAGTCCGATTGCATCTGAAAGTAGAACCTAGCCCGATTACAGCGGTATGTGTATTTTCTCCCTAGGCCATTCTGGTTAAGCGTTTGGAGCAGCAGAATTGCGAAAAATTTTTTGCCCTCTCAACCATTTCTTGGCTTCATACTCCCATATCTCGCGAACGGGTTGACCTAACCCAAAAATTCCTATTGCATCTGAAAGTAGAAACTCGCCCGATTACAACGGTGTGTGTATTTTTTCCCTAGGCCATTCTGGTTAAGCGTTTGGAGCAGCTGAATTGCGAAAAATTTTTTGCCTTCTCAACCATTTCTTGGCTTCAAACTCCCATATCTCGCGAATGGATTGACCTAACCCAAAAATTCCTATTGCATCTGAAAGTAGAAACTCGCCCGATTACAGCGGTATGTGTATTTTTTCCCTAGGCCATTCGGGTTAAGCGTTTGGAGCAGCAGAATTGCGAAAAATTTTTTGCCTCCTCAACCATTTCTTGGCTCAAACTCCCATATCTCGCGATCGGATTGAACTAACCCAAAAATTCCAATTGCATCTGAAAGTAGAAACTCGCCCGATTACTACGGTATGTGTATTTTTTCCCTAGGCCATTCTGGTTAAGCGTTTGGAGCTGCAGAATTGAGAAAAATTTGTTGTCTTCTCAACCATTTCTTCGCTTCAAACTCCCATATCTCGCGAACGGATTGACCTAACCCAAAAATTCCTGTTGCATCTGAAAGTAGAAACTCGCCCGATTACAACGGTATGTGTATTTCTTCCCTAGCCCATTCTGGTCAAGCGTTTGGAGCAGCAGAATTGCGAAAAATTTGTTGTCTTCTCAACCATTTCTTAGCTTCAAACTCCCTTATCTCGCGAACGGATTAACCTAACCCAAAAATTCCTATTGCATCTGAAAGTAGAAACCCGCCCGATTACAACGGTATGTGTATTTTTTCCCTAGGTCATTCTGGTTAAGCGTTTGGAGCAGCAGAATTGCGAAAAATTTTTTGCCTTCTCAACCATTTCTTGGCTTCAAACTCCCATATCTCGCGAATGGATTGACCTAACCCAAAAATTCTTATTGCATCTGAAAGTAGAAACTCGCCCGATTACAGCGGTATGTGTATTTTTTCCCTAGGCCATTCTGGTTAAGCGTTTGGAGCAGCAGAATTGCGAAAAATTTTTTGCCTTCTCAACCATTTCTTGGCTCAAACTCCCATATCTCGCGATCGGATTGACCTAACCCAAAAATTCCTGTTGCATCTGAAAGTAGAAACTCGCCCGATTACAGCGGTATGTGTATTTTTTCCCTAGGCCATTCCTGTTAAGCGTTTGGAGCAGAAGAATTGCGAAAAATTTTTTGCCTTCTCAACCATTTCTTGGCTTCAATCTCCCATATCTCGCGAACGGATTGACCTATCCCAAAAATTCCTATTGCATCTGAAAGTAGAAACCCGCCCGATTACAGCGGTATGTGTATTTTTTCCCTAGGCAATTCTGGTTAAGCGTTTGGAGCAGCAGAATTGCGAAAAATTTTTTGCCTTCTCAACCATTTCTTGGCTTCAAACTCCCATATCTCGCGAACGGATTGACCTAACCCAAAAATTCCTATTGCATCTGAAAGTAGAAACTAGCCCGATTACAGCGGTATGTGTATTTTCTCCCTAGGCCATTCTGGTTAAGCGTTTGGAGCAGCAGAATTGCGAAAAATTTTTTGCCCTCTCAACCATTTCTTGGCTTCAAACACCCATATCTCGCGAACGGATTGACCTAACCCAAAAATTCCTATTGCATCTGAAAGTAGAAACTCGCCCGATTACAACGGTGTGTGTATTTTTTCCCTAGGCCATTCTGGTTAAGCGTTTGGAGCAGCAGAATTGCGAAAACTTTTTGCCTTCTCAACCATTTCTTGGCTTCAAACTCCCATATCTCGCGAATGGATTGACCTAACCCAAAAATTCTTATTGCATCTGAAAGTAGAAACTCGCCCGATTACAGCGGTATGTGTATTTTTTCCCTAGGCCATTCTGGTTAAGCGTTTGGAGCAGCAGAATTGCGAAAAATTTTTTGCCTTCTCAACCATTTCTTGGCTCAAACTCCCATATCTCGCGATCGGATTGACCTAACCCAAAAATTCCATTTGCATCTGAAAGTAGAAAGTCGCCCGATTACAACGGTATGTGTATTTTTTCCCTAGGCCATCCTGGTTAAGCGTATGGAGCAGCAGAATTGCGAAAAATTTTTTGCCTTCTCAACCATTTCTTAGCTTCAAACTCCCATATCTCGCGAACGGATTGACCTAACCCAAAAATTCCTATTGCTTCTGAAAGTCGAAACTCGCCCGATTACAACGGTATGTGTATTTGTTCCCTAGGCCATTCTGGTTAAGCGTTTGGAGCAGCAGAAGTGCGAAAACTTTGTTGTCTTCTCAACCATTTCTTAGATTCAAACTCCCATATCTCGCGAACGGATTGACATAACCCAAAAATTCCTGTTGCATCTGAAAGTAGAAACTCGCCCGATTACAGCGGTATGTGTATTTTTTCCCTAGGCCATTCCTGTTAAGCGTTTGGAGCAGAAGAATTGCGAAAAATTTTTTGCCTTCTCAACCATTTCTTGGCTTCAATCTCCCATATCTCGCGAACGGATTGACCTATCCCAAAAATTCCTATTGCATCTGAAAGTAGAAACTCGCCCGATTACAGCGGTATGTGTATTTTTTCCCTAGGCAATTCTGGTTAAGCGTTTGGAGCAGCAGAATTGCGAAAAATTTTTTGCCTTCTCAACCATTTCTTGGCTTCAAACTCCCATATCTCGCGAACGGATTGACCTAACCCAAAAATTCCATTTGCATCTGAAAGTAGAAAGTCGCCCGATTACAACGGTATGTGTATTTTTTCCCTAGGCCATTCTGGTTAAGCGTATGGAGCAGCAGAATTGAGAAAAATTTGTTGTCATCTCAACCATTTCTTAGCTTCAAACTCCCATATCTCGCGAACGGATTGACCTAACCCAAAAATTCCTGTTGCATCTGAAAGTAGAAACTCGCCCGATTGCAACGGTATGTGTATTTTTTCCCTAGCCCGTTCTGGTCAAGCGTTTGGAGCAGCAGAATTGCGAAAAATTTGTTGTCTTCTCAACCATTTCTTAGCTTCAAACTCCCTTATCTCGCGAACGGATTAACCTAACCCAAAAATTCCTATTGCATCTGAAAGTAGAAATCCGCCCGATTACAACGGTATGTGTATTTTTTCCCTAGGCCATTCTGGTTAAGCGTTTGGAGCAGCAGAAGTGCGAAAAATTTGTTGTCTTCTCAACCATTTCTTAGCTTCAAACTCCCATATCTCGCGAACGGATTGACCTAAACCAAAAATTCCTGTTGCATCTGAAAGTAGAAACTCGCCCGATTACAGCGGTATTTGTATTTTTTCCCTAGGCCATTCTGGTTAAGCGCTTGAAGCAGCAGAATTGCGAAAAATTTTTTGCCTTCTCAACCATTTCTTAGCTTCAAACTCCCATATCTCCCGAACGGATTGACCTAACCCAAAAATTCCTGTTGCATCTGAAAGTAGAAACTAGCCCGATTACAGCGGTATGTGTATTTTCTCCCTAGGCCATTCTGGTTAAGCGTTTGGAGCAGCAGAATTGCGAAAAATTTTTTGCCCTCTCAACCATTTCTTGGCTTCAAACTCCCATATCTCGCGAACGGATTGACCTAACCCAAAAATTCCTATTGCATCTGAAAGTAGAAACTCGCCCGATTACAACGGTGGGTGTATTTTTTCCCTAGCCCGTTCTGGTCAAGCGTTTGGAGCAGCAGAATTGCGAAAAATTTGTTGTCTTCTCAACCATTTCTTAGCTTCAAACTCCCTTATCTCGCGAACGGATTAACCTAACCCAAAAATTCCTATTGCATCTGAAAGTAGAAACCCGCCCGATTACAACGGTATGTGTATTTTTTCCCTAGGCCATTCTGGTTAAGCGTTTGAAGCAGCAGAATTGCGAAAAATTTTTTGCCTTCTCAACCATTTCTTGGCTTCAAACTCCCATATCTCGCGAACGGATTGACCTAACCCAAAAATTCCTGTTGCGTCTGAAAGTAGAAACTCGCCCGATTACAACGGTATGTGTATTTTTTGCCTAGGCCATTCTGGTTAAGCGTTTGGAGCAGCAGAAGTGCGAAATATTTGTTGTCTTCTCAACCATTTCTTAGCTTCAAACTCCCATATCTCCCGAACGGATTGACCTAACCCAAAAATTCCTGTTGCATCTGAAAGTAGAAACTAGCCCGATTACAGCGGTATGTGTATTTTCTCCCTAGGCCATTCTGGTTAAGCGTTTGGAGCAGCAGAATTGCGAAAAATTTTTTGCCCTCTCAACCATTTCTTGGCTTCAAACACCCATATCTCGCGAACGGATTGACCTAACCCAAAAATTCCTATTGCATCTGAAAGTAGAAACTCGCCCGATTACAACGGTGTGTGTATTTCTTCCCTAGGCCATTCTGGTTAAGCGTTTGGAGCAGCAGAATTGCGAAAACTTTATGCCTTCTCAACCATTTCTTGGCTTCATACTCCCATATCTCGCGAACGGATTGACCTAACCCAAAAATTCCTATTGCATCTGAAAGTAGAAACTCGCCCGATTACAACGGTGTGTGTATTTTTTCCCTAGGCCATTCTGGTTAAGCGTTTGGAGCAGCAGAATTGCGAAAAATTTTTTGCCTTCTCAACCATTTCTTGGCTTCAAACTCCCATATCTCGCGAATGGATTGACCTAACCCAAAAATTCCTATTGCATCTGAAAGTAGAAACTCGCCCGATTACAGCGGTATGTGTATTTTTTCCCTAGGCCATTCTGGTTAAGCGTTTGGAGCAGCAGAATTGCGAAAAATTTTTGCCTCCTCAACCATTTCTTGACTTCAATCTCCCATATCTCGCGAACGGATTGACCTAAACCAAAAATTCCTGTTGCATCTGAAAGTAGAAACTCGCTCGATTACAGCGGTATTTGTATTTTCTCCCTAGGCCATTCTGGTTAAGCGTTTGGAGCAGCAGAATTGCGAAAAATTTTTTGCCCTCTCAACCATTTCTTGGCTTCAAACTCCCATATCTCGCGAACGGATTGACCTAACCCAAAAATTCCTATTGCATCTGAAAGTAGAAACTCGCCCGATTACAACGGTGGGTGTATTTTTTCCCTAGCCCGTTCTGGTCAAGCGTTTGGAGCAGCAGAATTGCGAAAAATTTGTTGTCTTCTCAACCATTTCTTAGCTTCAAACTCCCTTATCTCGCGAACGGATTAACCTAACCCAAAAATTCCTATTGCATCTGAAAGTAGAAACCCGCCCGATTACAACGGTATGTGTATTTTTTCCCTAGGCCATTCTGGTTAAGCGTTTGAAGCAGCAGAATTGCGAAAAATTTTTTGCCTTCTCAACCATTTCTTGGCTTCAAACTCCCATATCTCGCGAACGGATTGACCTAACCCAAAAATTCCTGTTGCGTCTGAAAGTAGAAACTCGCCCGATTACAACGGTATGTGTATTTTTTGCCTAGGCCATTCTGGTTAAGCGTTTGGAGCAGCAGAAGTGCGAAATATTTGTTGTCTTCTCAACCATTTCTTAGCTTCAAACTCCCATATCTCCCGAACGGATTGACCTAACCCAAAAATTCCTGTTGCATCTGAAAGTAGAAACTAGCCCGATTACAGCGGTATGTGTATTTTCTCCCTAGGCCATTCTGGTTAAGCGTTTGGAGCAGCAGAATTGCGAAAAATTTTTTGCCCTCTCAACCATTTCTTGGCTTCAAACACCCATATCTCGCGAACGGATTGACCTAACCCAAAAATTCCTATTGCATCTGAAAGTAGAAACTCGCCCGATTACAACGGTGTGTGTATTTTTTCCCTAGGCCATTCTGGTTAAGCGTTTGGAGCAGCAGAATTGCGAAAAATTTTTTGCCTTCTCAACCATTTCTTGGCTTCAAACTCCCATATCTCGCGAATGGATTGACCTAACCCAAAAATTCCTATTGCATCTGAAAGTAGAAACTCGCCCGATTACAGCGGTATGTGTATTTTTTCCCTAGGCCATTCTGGTTAAGCGTTTGGAGCAGCAGAATTGCGAAAAATTTTTGCCTCCTCAACCATTTCTTGGCTCAAACTCCCATATCTCGCGATCGGATTGAACTAACCCAAAAATTCCGATTGCATCTGAAAGTAGAAACTCGCCCGATTACAACGGTATGTGTATTTTTCCCCTAGGCCATTCTGGTTAAGCGTTTGGAGCTGCAGAATTGAGAAAAATTTGTTGTCTTCTCAACCATTTCTTAGCTTCAAACTCCCATATCTCGCGAACGGATTGACCTAACCCAAAAATTCCTGTAGCATCTGAAAGTGGAAACTCGCCCGATTACAACGGTATGTGTATTTCTTCCCTAGCCCATTCTGGTCAAGCGTTTGGAGCAGCAGAATTGCGAAAAATTTGTTGTCTTCTCAACCATTTCTTAGCTTCAAACTCCCTTATCTCGCGAACGGATTAACCTAACCCAAAAATTCCTATTGCATCTGAAAGTAGAAACCCGCCCGATTACAACGGTATGTGTATTTTTTCCCTAGGCCATTCTGGTTAAGCGTTTGGAGCAGCAGAATTGCGAAAAATTTTTTGCCTTCTCAACCATTTCTTGGCTTCAAACTCCCATATCTCGCGAACGGATTGACCTAACCCAAAAATTCCTATTGCATCTGAAAGTAGAAACTAGCCCGATTACAGCGGTATGTGTATTTTCTCCCTAGGCCATTCTGGTTAAGCGTTTGGAGCAGCAGAATTGCGAAAAATTTTTTGCCCTCTCAACCATTTCTTGGCTTCAAACTCCCATATCTCGCGAACGGATTGACCTAACCCAAAAATTCCTATTGCATCTGAAAGTAGAAACTCGCCCGATTACAACGGTGGGTGTATTTTTTCCCTAGCCCGTTCTGGTCAAGCGTTTGGAGCAGCAGAATTGCGAAAAATTTGTTGTCTTCTCAACCATTTCTTAGCTTCAAACTCCCTTATCTCGCGAACGGATTAACCTAACCCAAAAATTCCTATTGCATCTGAAAGTAGAAACCCGCCCGATTACAACGGTATGTGTATTTTTTCCCTAGGCCATTCTGGTTAAGCGTTTGAAGCAGCAGAATTGCGAAAAATTTTTTGCCTTCTCAACCATTTCTTGGCTTCAAACTCCCATATCTCGCGAACGGATTGACCTAACCCAAAAATTCCTGTTGCGTCTGAAAGTAGAAACTCGCCCGATTACAACGGTATGTGTATTTTTTGCCTAGGCCATTCTGGTTAAGCGTTTGGAGCAGCAGAAGTGCGAAATATTTGTTGTCTTCTCAACCATTTCTTAGCTTCAAACTCCCATATCTCCCGAACGGATTGACCTAACCCAAAAATTCCTGTTGCATCTGAAAGTAGAAACTAGCCCGATTACAGCGGTATGTGTATTTTCTCCCTAGGCCATTCTGGTTAAGCGTTTGGAGCAGCAGAATTGCGAAAAATTTTTTGCCCTCTCAACCATTTCTTGGCTTCAAACACCCATATCTCGCGAACGGATTGACCTAACCCAAAAATTCCTATTGCATCTGAAAGTAGAAACTCGCCCGATTACAACGGTGTGTGTATTTTTTCCCTAGGCCATTCTGGTTAAGCGTTTGGAGCAGCAGAATTGCGAAAACTTTATGCCTTCTCAACCATTTCTTGGCTTCATACTCCCATATCTCGCGAACGGATTGACCTAACCCAAAAATTCCTATTGCATCTGAAAGTAGAAACTCGCCCGATTACAACGGTGTGTGTATTTTTTCCCTAGGCCATTCTGGTTAAGCGTTTGGAGCAGCAGAATTGCGAAAAATTTTTTGCCTTCTCAACCATTTCTTGGCTTCAAACTCCCATATCTCGCGAATGGATTGACCTAACCCAAAAATTCCTATTGCATCTGAAAGTAGAAACTCGCCCGATTACAGCGGTATGTGTATTTTTTCCCTAGGCCATTCTGGTTAAGCGTTTGGAGCAGCAGAATTGCGAAAAATTTTTGCCTCCTCAACCATTTCTTGACTTCAATCTCCCATATCTCGCGAACGGATTGACCTAAACCAAAAATTCCTGTTGCATCTGAAAGTAGAAACTCGCTCGATTACAGCGGTATTTGTATTTTTTCCCTAGGCCATTCTGGTTAAGCGCTTGAAGCAGCAGAATTGCGAAAAATTTTTTGCCTTCTCAACCATTTCTTAGCTTCAAACTCCCATATCTCCCGAACGGATTGACCTAACCCAAAAATTCCTGTTGCATCTGAAAGTAGAAACTAGCCCGATTACAGCGGTATGTGTATTTTCTCCCTAGGCCATTCTGGTTAAGCGTTTGGAGCAGCAGAATTGCGAAAAATTTTTTGCCCTCTCAACCATTTCTTGGCTTCAAACTCCCATATCTCGCGAACGGATTGACCTAACCCAAAAATTCCTATTGCATCTGAAAGTAGAAACTCGCCCGATTACAACGGTGGGTGTATTTTTTCCCTAGCCCGTTCTGGTCAAGCGTTTGGAGCAGCAGAATTGCGAAAAATTTGTTGTCTTCTCAACCATTTCTTAGCTTCAAACTCCCTTATCTCGCGAACGGATTAACCTAACCCAAAAATTCCTATTGCATCTGAAAGTAGAAACCCGCCCGATTACAACGGTATGTGTATTTTTTCCCTAGGCCATTCTGGTTAAGCGTTTGAAGCAGCAGAATTGCGAAAAATTTTTTGCCTTCTCAACCATTTCTTGGCTTCAAACTCCCATATCTCGCGAACGGATTGACCTAACCCAAAAATTCCTGTTGCGTCTGAAAGTAGAAACTCGCCCGATTACAACGGTATGTGTATTTTTTGCCTAGGCCATTCTGGTTAAGCGTTTGGAGCAGCAGAAGTGCGAAATATTTGTTGTCTTCTCAACCATTTCTTAGCTTCAAACTCCCATATCTCCCGAACGGATTGACCTAACCCAAAAATTCCTGTTGCATCTGAAAGTAGAAACTAGCCCGATTACAGCGGTATGTGTATTTTCTCCCTAGGCCATTCTGGTTAAGCGTTTGGAGCAGCAGAATTGCGAAAAATTTTTTGCCCTCTCAACCATTTCTTGGCTTCAAACACCCATATCTCGCGAACGGATTGACCTAACCCAAAAATTCCTATTGCATCTGAAAGTAGAAACTCGCCCGATTACAACGGTGTGTGTATTTTTTCCCTAGGCCATTCTGGTTAAGCGTTTGGAGCAGCAGAATTGCGAAAAATTTTTTGCCTTCTCAACCATTTCTTGGCTTCAAACTCCCATATCTCGCGAATGGATTGACCTAACCCAAAAATTCCTATTGCATCTGAAAGTAGAAACTCGCCCGATTACAGCGGTATGTGTATTTTTTCCCTAGGCCATTCTGGTTAAGCGTTTGGAGCAGCAGAATTGCGAAAAATTTTTGCCTCCTCAACCATTTCTTGGCTCAAACTCCCATATCTCGCGATCGGATTGAACTAACCCAAAAATTCCGATTGCATCTGAAAGTAGAAACTCGCCCGATTACAACGGTATGTGTATTTTTCCCCTAGGCCATTCTGGTTAAGCGTTTGGAGCTGCAGAATTGAGAAAAATTTGTTGTCTTCTCAACCATTTCTTAGCTTCAAACTCCCATATCTCGCGAACGGATTGACCTAACCCAAAAATTCCTGTAGCATCTGAAAGTGGAAACTCGCCCGATTACAACGGTATGTGTATTTCTTCCCTAGCCCATTCTGGTCAAGCGTTTGGAGCAGCAGAATTGCGAAAAATTTGTTGTCTTCTCAACCATTTCTTAGCTTCAAACTCCCTTATCTCGCGAACGGATTAACCTAACCCAAAAATTCCTATTGCATCTGAAAGTAGAAACTCGCCCGATTACAACGGTGTGTGTATTTTTTCCCTAGGCCATTCTGGTTAAGCGTTTGGAGCAGCAGAATTGCGAAAACTTTATGCCTTCTCAACCATTTCTTGGCTTCATACTCCCATATCTCGCGAACGGATTGACCTAACCCAAAAATTCCTATTGCATCTGAAAGTAGAAACTCGCCCGATTACAACGGTGTGTGTATTTTTTCCCTAGGCCATTCTGGTTAAGCGTTTGGAGCAGCAGAATTGCGAAAAATTTTTTGCCTTCTCAACCATTTCTTGGCTTCAAACTCCCATATCTCGCGAATGGATTGACCTAACCCAAAAATTCCTATTGCATCTGAAAGTAGAAACTCGCCCGATTACAGCGGTATGTGTATTTTTTCCCTAGGCCATTCTGGTTAAGCGTTTGGAGCAGCAGAATTGCGAAAAATTTTTGCCTCCTCAACCATTTCTTGACTTCAATCTCCCATATCTCGCGAACGGATTGACCTAAACCAAAAATTCCTGTTGCATCTGAAAGTAGAAACTCGCTCGATTACAGCGGTATTTGTATTTTTTCCCTAGGCCATTCTGGTTAAGCGCTTGAAGCAGCAGAATTGCGAAAAATTTTTTGCCTTCTCAACCATTTCTTAGCTTCAAACTCCCATATCTCCCGAACGGATTGACCTAACCCAAAAATTCCTGTTGCATCTGAAAGTAGAAACTAGCCCGATTACAGCGGTATGTGTATTTTCTCCCTAGGCCATTCTGGTTAAGCGTTTGGAGCAGCAGAATTGCGAAAAATTTTTTGCCCTCTCAACCATTTCTTGGCTTCAAACTCCCATATCTCGCGAACGGATTGACCTAACCCAAAAATTCCTATTGCATCTGAAAGTAGAAACTCGCCCGATTACAACGGTGGGTGTATTTTTTCCCTAGCCCGTTCTGGTCAAGCGTTTGGAGCAGCAGAATTGCGAAAAATTTGTTGTCTTCTCAACCATTTCTTAGCTTCAAACTCCCTTATCTCGCGAACGGATTAACCTAACCCAAAAATTCCTATTGCATCTGAAAGTAGAAACCCGCCCGATTACAACGGTATGTGTATTTTTTCCCTAGGCCATTCTGGTTAAGCGTTTGAAGCAGCAGAATTGCGAAAAATTTTTTGCCTTCTCAACCATTTCTTGGCTTCAAACTCCCATATCTCGCGAACGGATTGACCTAACCCAAAAATTCCTGTTGCGTCTGAAAGTAGAAACTCGCCCGATTACAACGGTATGTGTATTTTTTGCCTAGGCCATTCTGGTTAAGCGTTTGGAGCAGCAGAAGTGCGAAATATTTGTTGTCTTCTCAACCATTTCTTAGCTTCAAACTCCCATATCTCCCGAACGGATTGACCTAACCCAAAAATTCCTGTTGCATCTGAAAGTAGAAACTAGCCCGATTACAGCGGTATGTGTATTTTCTCCCTAGGCCATTCTGGTTAAGCGTTTGGAGCAGCAGAATTGCGAAAAATTTTTTGCCCTCTCAACCATTTCTTGGCTTCAAACACCCATATCTCGCGAACGGATTGACCTAACCCAAAAATTCCTATTGCATCTGAAAGTAGAAACTCGCCCGATTACAACGGTGTGTGTATTTTTTCCCTAGGCCATTCTGGTTAAGCGTTTGGAGCAGCAGAATTGCGAAAAATTTTTTGCCTTCTCAACCATTTCTTGGCTTCAAACTCCCATATCTCGCGAATGGATTGACCTAACCCAAAAATTCCTATTGCATCTGAAAGTAGAAACTCGCCCGATTACAGCGGTATGTGTATTTTTTCCCTAGGCCATTCTGGTTAAGCGTTTGGAGCAGCAGAATTGCGAAAAATTTTTGCCTCCTCAACCATTTCTTGGCTCAAACTCCCATATCTCGCGATCGGATTGAACTAACCCAAAAATTCCGATTGCATCTGAAAGTAGAAACTCGCCCGATTACAACGGTATGTGTATTTTTCCCCTAGGCCATTCTGGTTAAGCGTTTGGAGCTGCAGAATTGAGAAAAATTTGTTGTCTTCTCAACCATTTCTTAGCTTCAAACTCCCATATCTCGCGAACGGATTGACCTAACCCAAAAATTCCTGTAGCATCTGAAAGTGGAAACTCGCCCGATTACAACGGTATGTGTATTTCTTCCCTAGCCCATTCTGGTCAAGCGTTTGGAGCAGCAGAATTGCGAAAAATTTGTTGTCTTCTCAACCATTTCTTAGCTTCAAACTCCCTTATCTCGCGAACGGATTAACCTAACCCAAAAATTCCTATTGCATCTGAAAGTAGAAACCCGCCCGATTACAACGGTATGTGTATTTTTTCCCTAGGCCATTCTGGTTAAGCGTTTGGAGCAGCAGAATTGCGAAAAATTTTTTGCCTTCTCAACCATTTCTTGGCTTCAAACTCCCATATCTCGCGAACGGATTGACCTAACCCAAAAATTCCTATTGCATCTGAAAGTAGAAACTAGCCCGATTACAACGGTATGTGTATTTTTTCCCTAGGCCATTCTGGTCAAGCGTTTGGAGCAGCAGAATTGCGAAAAATTTTTTGCCCTCTCAACCATTTCTTGGCTTCAAACTCCCATATCTCGCGAACGGATTGACCTAACCCAAAAACTCCTATTGCATCTGAAAGTAGAAACTCGCCCGATTACAACGGTGTGTGTATTTTTTCCCTAGGCCATTCTGGTTAAGCGTTTGGAGCAGCAGAATTGCGAAAAATTTTTTGCCTTCTCAACCATTTCTTGCCTTCAAACTCCCATATCTCGCGAATGGATTGACCTATCCCATAAATTCCTATTGCATCTGAAAGTAGAAACTCGCCCGATAACAACCGTATGTGTATTTTTTCCCTAGGCCATTCTGGTTATGCGTTTGGAGCAGCAGAATTGCGAAAAATTTGTTGTCTTCTCAACCATTTCTTAGCTTCAAACTCCCATATCTCGCGAACGGATTGACCTAACCCAAAAATTCCTGTTGCATCTGAAAGTAGAAACTCGCCCGATTACAACGGTATGTGAATTTTTTCCCTAGCCCATTCTGGTCAAGCGTTTGGAGCAGCAGAATTGCGAAAAATTTGTTGTCTTCTCAACCATTTCTTAGCTTCAGACTCCCTTATCTCGCGAACGGATTGACCTAACCCAAAAAGTCCTATTGCATCTGAAAGTAGAATCTAGCCCGATTACAGCGGTATGTGTATTTTCTCCCTAGGCCATTCTGGTTAAGCGTTTGGAGCAGCAGAATTGTGAAAAATTTTTTGCCCTCTCAACCATTTCTTGGCTTCAAACTCCCATATCTCGCGAACGGATTGACCTAACCCAAAAATTCCTATTGCATCTGAAAGTAGAAACCCGCCCGATTACAACGGTGTGTGTATTTTTTCCCTAGGCCATTCTGGTTAAGCGTTTGGAGCAGCAGAATTGCGAAAAATTTTTTGCCTTCTCAACCATTTCTTGGCTTCAAACTCCCATATCTCGCGAACGGATTGACCTAACCCAAAAAGTCCGATTGCATCTGAAAGTAGAACCTAGCCCGATTACAGCGGTATGTGTATTTTCTCCCTAGGCCATTCTGGTTAAGCGTTTGGAGCAGCAGAATTGCGAAAAATTTTTTGCCCTCTCAACCATTTCTTGGCTTCATACTCCCATATCTCGCGAACGGATTGACCTAACCCAAAAATTCCTATTGCATCTGAAAGTAGAAACTCGCCCGATTACAACGGTGTGTGTATTTTTTCCCTAGGCCGTTCTGGTTAAGCGTTTGGAGCAGCAGAATTGCGAAAAATTTTTTGCCTTCTCAACCATTTCTTGGCTTCAAACTCCCATATCTCGCGAATGGATTGACCTAACCCAAAAATTCCTATTGCATCTGAAAGTAGAAACTCGCCCGATTACAGCGGTATGTGTATTTTTTCCCTAGGCCATTCTGGTTAAGCGGTTGGAGCTGCAGAATTGAGAAAAATTTGTTGTCTTCTCAACCATTTCTTAGCTTCAAACTCCCATATCTCGCGAACGGATTGACCTAACCCAAAAATTCCTATTGCATCTGAAAGTAGAAACTCGCCCGATTACAACGGTGTGTGTATTTTTTCCCTAGGCCATTCTGGTTAAGCGTTGGGAGCAGCAGAATTGCGAAAAATTTTTTGCCCTCTCAACCATTTCTTGGCTTCATACTCCCATATCTCGCGAACGGGTTGACCTAACCCAAAAATTCCTATTGCATCTGAAAGTAGAAACTCGCCCGATTACAACGGTATGTGTCTTTTTTCCCTAGGCCATTCTTGTTAAGCGTTTGGAGCAGCAGAATTGCGAAAAATTTGTTGCCTTCTCAACCATTTCTTGGCTTCAAACTCCCATATCTCGCTAACGGATTGACCTAACCCAAAAATTCCTATTGCTTCTGAAAGTCGAAACTCGCCCGATTACAACGGTATGTGTATTTTTTCCCTAGGCCATTCTGGTTAAGCGTTTGGAGCAGAAGAATTGCGAAAAATTTTTTGCCTTCTCAACCATTTCTTGGCTTCAAACTCCCATATCTCGCGAATGGATTGACCTATCCCATAAATTCCTGTTGCGTCTGAAAGTAGAAACTCGCCCGATAACAACCGTATGTGTATTTTTTCCCTAGGCCATTCTGGTTATGCGTTTGGAGCAGCAGAATTGCGAAAAATTTGTTGTCTTCTCAACCATTTCTTAGCTTCAAACTCCCATATCTCGCGAACGGATTGACCTAACCCAAAAATTCCTGTTGCATCTGAAAGTAGAAACTCGCCCGATTACAACGGTATGTGAATTTTTTCCCTAGCCCATTCTGGTCAAGCGTTTGGAGCAGCAGAATTGCGAAAAATTTGTTGTCTTCTCAACCATTTCTTAGCTTCAGACTCCCTTATCTCGCGAACGGATTGACCTAACCCAAAAAGTCCTATTGCATCTGAAAGTAGAATCTAGCCCGATTACAGCGGTATGTGTATTTTCTCCCTAGGCCATTCTGGTTAAGCGTTTGGAGCAGCAGAATTGTGAAAAATTTGTTGCCCTCTCAACCATTTCTTGGCTTCAAACTCCCATATCTCGCGAACGGATTGACTTAACCCAAAAATTCCTATTGCATCTGAAAGTAGAAACCCGCCCGATTACAACGGTGTGTGTATTTTTTCCCTAGGCCATTCTGGTTAAGCGTTTGGAGCAGCAGAATTGCGAAAAATTTTTTGCCTTCTCAACCATTTCTTGGCTTCAAACTCCCATATCTCGCGAACGGATTGACCTAACCCAAAAAGTCCGATTGCATCTGAAAGTAGAACCTAGCCCGATTACAGCGGTATGTGTATTTTCTCCCTAGGCCATTCTGGTTAAGCGTTTGGAGCAGCAGAATTGCGAAAAATTTTTTGCCCTCTCAACCATTTCTTGGCTTCATACTCCCATATCTCGCGAACGGATTGACCTAACCCAAAAATTCCTATTGCATCTGAAAGTAGAAACTCGCCCGATTACAACGGTGTGTGTATTTTTTCCCTAGGCCATTCTGGTTAAGCGTTTGGAGCAGCAGAATTGCGAAAAATTTTTTGCCTTCTCAACCATTTCTTGGCTTCAAACTCCCATATCTCGCGAATGGATTGACCTAACCCAAAAATTCCTATTGCATCTGAAAGTAGAAACTCGCCCGATTACAGCGGTATGTGTATTTTTTCCCTAGGCCATTCTGGTTAAGCGTTTGGAGCTGCAGAATTGAGAAAAATTTGTTGTCTTCTCAACCATTTCTTAGCTTCAAACTCCCATATCTCGCGAACGGATGGACCTAACCCAAAAATTCCTATTGCATCTGAAAGTAGAAACTCGCCCGATTACAACGGTGTGTGTATTTTTTCCCTAGGCCATTCTGGTTAAGCGTTTGGAGCAGCAGAATTGCGAAAAATTTTTTGCCTTCTCACCCATTTCTTGGCTTCAAACTCCCATATCTAGCGAACGGATTGACCTAACCCAAAAAGTCCGATTGCATCTGAAAGTAGAACCTAGCCCGATTACAGCGGTATGTGTATTTTCTCCCTAGGCCATTCTGGTTAAGCGTTTGGAGCAGCAGAATTGCGAAAAATTTTTTGCCCTCTCAACCATTTCTTGGCTTCATACTCCCATATCTCGCGAACGGGTTGACCTAACCCAAAAATTCCTATTGCATCTGAAAGTAGAAACTCGCCCGATTACAACGGTGTGTGTATTTTTTCCCTAGGCCATTCTGGTTAAGCGTTTGGAGCAGCTGAATTGCGAAAAATTTTTTGCCTTCTCAACCATTTCTTGGCTTCAAACTCCCATATCTCGCGAATGGATTGACCTAACCCAAAAATTCCTATTGCATCTGAAAGTAGAAACTCGCCCGATTACAGCGGTATGTGTATTTTTTCCCTAGGCCATTCTGGTTAAGCGTTTGGAGCAGCAGAATTGCGAAAAATTTTTTGCCTCCTCAACCATTTCTTGGCTCAAACTCCCATATCTCGCGATCGGATTGAACTAACCCAAAAATTCCAATTGCATCTGAAAGTAGAAACTCGCCCGATTACAACGGTATGTGTATTTTTTCCCTAGGCCATTCTGGTTAAGCGTTTGGAGCTGCAGAATTGAGAAAAATTTGTTGTCTTCTCAACCATTTCTTCGCTTCAAACTCCCATATCTCGCGAACGGATTGACCTAACCCAAAAATTCCTGTTGCATCTGAAAGTAGAAACTCGCCCGATTACAACGGTATGTGTATTTCTTCCCTAGCCCATTCTGGTCAAGCGTTTGGAGCAGCAGAATTGCGAAAAATTTGTTGTCTTCTCAACCATTTCTTAGCTTCAAACTCCCTTATCTCGCGAACGGATTAACCTAACCCAAAAATTCCTATTGCATCTGAAAGTAGAAACCCGCCCGATTACAACGGTATGTGTATTTTTTCCCTAGGTCATTCTGGTTAAGCGTTTGGAGCAGCAGAATTGCGAAAAATTTTTTGCCTTCTCAACCATTTCTTGGCTTCAAACTCCCATATCTCGCGAATGGATTGACCTAACCCAAAAATTCTTATTGCATCTGAAAGTAGAAACTCGCCCGATTACAGCGGTATGTGTATTTTTTCCCTAGGCCATTCTGGTTAAGCGTTTGGAGCAGCAGAATTGCGAAAAATTTTTTGCCTTCTCAACCATTTCTTGGCTCAAACTCCCATATCTCGCGATCGGATTGACCTAACCCAAAAATTCCTGTTGCATCTGAAAGTAGAAACTCGCCCGATTACAGCGGTATGTGTATTTTTTCCCTAGGCCATTCCTGTTAAGCGTTTGGAGCAGAAGAATTGCGAAAAATTTTTTGCCTTCTCAACCATTTCTTGGCTTCAATCTCCCATATCTCGCGAACGGATTGACCTATCCCAAAAATTCCTATTGCATCTGAAAGTAGAAACCCGCCCGATTACAGCGGTATGTGTATTTTTTCCCTAGGCAATTCTGGTTAAGCGTTTGGAGCAGCAGAATTGCGAAAAATTTTTTGCCTTCTCAACCATTTCTTGGCTTCAAACTCCCATATCTCGCGAACGGATTGACCTAACCCAAAAATTCCTATTGCATCTGAAAGTAGAAACTAGCCCGATTACAGCGGTATGTGTATTTTCTCCCTAGGCCATTCTGGTTAAGCGTTTGGAGCACCAGAATTGCGAAAAATTTTTTGCCCTCTCAACCATTTCTTGGCTTCAAACACCCATATCTCGCGAACGGATTGACCTAACCCAAAAATTCCTATTGCATCTGAAAGTAGAAACTCGCCCGATTACAACGGTGTGTGTATTTTTTCCCTAGGCCATTCTGGTTAAGCGTTTGGAGCAGCAGAATTGCGAAAACTTTTTGCCTTCTCAACCATTTCTTGGCTTCAAACTCCCATATCTCGCGAATGGATTGACCTAACCCAAAAATTCCTATTGCATCTGAAAGTAGAAACTCGCCCGATTACAGCGGTATGTGTATTTTTTCCCTAGGCCATTCTGGTTAAGCGTTTGGAGCAGCAGAATTGCGAAAAATTTTTTGCCTTCTCAACCATTTCTTGGCTCAAACTCCCATATCTCGCGATCGGATTGACCTAACCCAAAAATTCCATTTGCATCTGAAAGTAGAAAGTCGCCCGATTACAACGGTATGTGTATTTTTTCCCTAGGCCATCCTGGTTAAGCGTATGGAGCAGCAGAATTGCGAAAAATTTGTTGTCATCTCAACCATTTCTTAGCTTCAAACTCCCATATCTCGCGAACGGATTGACCTAACCCAAAAATTCCTATTGCTTCTGAAAGTCGAAACTCGCCCGATTACAACGGTATGTGTATTTGTTCCCTAGGCCATTCTGGTTAAGCGTTTGGAGCAGCAGAAGTGCGAAAACTTTGTTGTCTTCTCAACCATTTCTTAGATTCAAACTCCCATATCTCGCGAACGGATTGACATAACCCAAAAATTCCTGTTGCATCTGAAAGTAGAAACTCGCCCGATTACAGCGGTATGTGTATTTTTTCCCTAGGCCATTCCTGTTAAGCGTTTGGAGCAGAAGAATTGCGAAAAATTTTTTGCCTTCTCAACCATTTCTTGGCTTCAATCTCCCATATCTCGCGAACGGATTGACCTATCCCAAAAATTCCTATTGCATCTGAAAGTAGAAACTCGCCCGATTACAGCGGTATGTGTATTTTTTCCCTAGGCAATTCTGGTTAAGCGTTTGGAGCAGCAGAATTGCGAAAAATTTTTTGCCTTCTCAACCATTTCTTGGCTTCAAACTCCCATATCTCGCGAACGGATTGACCTAACCCAAAAATTCCATTTGCATCTGAAAGTAGAAAGTCGCCCGATTACAACGGTATGTGTATTTTTTCCCTAGGCCATTCTGGTTAAGCGTATGGAGCAGCAGAATTGAGAAAAATTTGTTGTCATCTCAACCATTTCTTAGCTTCAAACTCCCATATCTCGCGAATGGATTGACCTAACCCAAAAATTCCTGTTGCATCTGAAAGTAGAAACTCGCCCGATTGCAACGGTATGTGTATTTTTTCCCTAGCCCGTTCTGGTCAAGCGTTTGGAGCAGCAGAATTGCGAAAAATTTGTTGTCTTCTCAACCATTTCTTAGCTTCAAACTCCCTTATCTCGCGAACGGATTAACCTAACCCAAAAATTCCTATTGCATCTGAAAGTAGAAATCCGCCCGATTACAACGGTATGTGTATTTTTTCCCTAGGCCATTCTGGTTAAGCGTTTGGAGCAGCAGAAGTGCGAAAAATTTGTTGTCTTCTCAACCATTTCTTAGCTTCAAACTCCCATATCTCGCGAACGGATTGACCTAAACCAAAAATTCCTGTTGCATCTGAAAGTAGAAACTCGCCCGATTACAGCGGTATTTGTATTTTTTCCCTAGGCCATTCTGGTTAAGCGCTTGAAGCAGCAGAATTGCGAAAAATTTTTTGCCTTCTCAACCATTTCTTAGCTTCAAACTCCCATATCTCCCGAACGGATTGACCTAACCCAAAAATTCCTGTTGCATCTGAAAGTAGAAACTAGCCCGATTACAGCGGTATGTGTATTTTCTCCCTAGGCCATTCTGGTTAAGCGTTTGGAGCAGCAGAATTGCGAAAAATTTTTTGCCCTCTCAACCATTTCTTGGCTTCAAACTCCCATATCTCGCGAACGGATTGACCTAACCCAAAAATTCCTATTGCATCTGAAAGTAGAAACTCGCCCGATTACAACGGTGGGTGTATTTTTTCCCTAGCCCGTTCTGGTCAAGCGTTTGGAGCAGCAGAATTGCGAAAAATTTGTTGTCTTCTCAACCATTTCTTAGCTTCAAACTCCCTTATCTCGCGAACGGATTAACCTAACCCAAAAATTCCTATTGCATCTGAAAGTAGAAACCCGCCCGATTACAACGGTATGTGTATTTTTTCCCTAGGCCATTCTGGTTAAGCGTTTGAAGCAGCAGAATTGCGAAAAATTTTTTGCCTTCTCAACCATTTCTTGGCTTCAAACTCCCATATCTCGCGAACGGATTGACCTAACCCAAAAATTCCTGTTGCGTCTGAAAGTAGAAACTCGCCCGATTACAACGGTATGTGTATTTTTTGCCTAGGCCATTCTGGTTAAGCGTTTGGAGCAGCAGAAGTGCGAAATATTTGTTGTCTTCTCAACCATTTCTTAGCTTCAAACTCCCATATCTCCCGAACGGATTGACCTAACCCAAAAATTCCTGTTGCATCTGAAAGTAGAAACTAGCCCGATTACAGCGGTATGTGTATTTTCTCCCTAGGCCATTCTGGTTAAGCGTTTGGAGCAGCAGAATTGCGAAAAATTTTTTGCCCTCTCAACCATTTCTTGGCTTCAAACTCCCATATCTCGCGAACGGATTGACCTAACCCAAAAATTCCTATTGCATCTGAAAGTAGAAACTCGCCCAATTACAACGGTGTGTGTATTTTTTACCTAGGCCCTTCTGGTTAAGCGTTTGGAGCAGCAGAATTGCGAAAAATTTTTTGCCTTCTCAACCATTTCTTGGCTCAAACTCCCATATCTCGCGATCGGATTGACCTAACCCAAAAATTCCTATTGCATCTGAAAGTAGAAACTCGCCCGATTACAACGGTTTGTGTATTTTTTCCCTAGGCTATTCTGGTTAAGCGTTTGGAGCAGCAGAATTGCGAAAACTTTTTGCCTTCTCAACCATTTCTTGGCTTCAAACTCCCATATCTCGCGAATGGATTGACCTAACCCAAAAATTCCTATTGCATCTGAAAGTAGAAACTCGCCCGATTACAACGGTGTGTGTATTTTTTCCCTAGGACATTCTGGTTAAGCGTTTGGAGCAGCAGAATTGCGAAAACTTTTTGCCTTCTCAACCATTTCTTGGCTTCAAACTCCCATATCTCGCGAATGGATTGACCTAACCCAAAAATTCCTTTTGCATCTGAAAGTAGAAACTCGCCCGATTACAGCGGTATGTGTATTTTTTCCCTAGGCCATTTTGGTTAAGCGTTTGGAGCAGCAGAATTGCGAAAAATTTTTTGCCTTCTCAACCATTTCTTGGCTCAAACTCCCATATCTCGCGATCGGATTGACCTAACCCAAAAATTCCATTTGCATCTGAAAGTAGAAAGTCGCCCGATTACAACGGTATGTGTATTTTTTCCCTAGGCCATTCTGGTTAAGCGTATGGAGCAGCAGAATTGCGAAAAATTTGTTGTCATCTCAACCATTTCTTAGCTTCAAACTCCCTTATCTCGCGAACGGATTAACCTAACCCAAAAATTCCTATTGCATCTGAAAGTAGAAATCCGCCCGATTACAGCGGTATGTGTATTTTTTCCCTAGGCCATTCTGGTTAAGCGTTTGGAGCAGCAGAAGTGCGAAAAATTTGTTGTCTTCTCAACCATTTCTTGGCTCAAACTCCCATATCTCGCGATCGGATTGACCTAACCCAAAAATTCCAATTGTATCTGAAAGTAGAAACTCGCCCGATTACAACGGTATGTGTATTTTTTCCCTAGGCCATTCTGGTTAAGCGTATGGAGCAGCAGAATTGCGAAAAATTTGTTGTCATCTCAACCATTTCTTAGCTTCAAACTCCCTTATCTCGCGAACGGATTAACCTAACCCAAAAATTCCTATTGCATCTGAAAGTAGAAACTCGCCCGATTACAACGGTGTGTGTATTTTTTCCCTAGGCCATTCTGGTTAAGCGTTTGGAGCAGCAGAATTGCGAAAAATTTTTTGCCTTCTCAACCATTTCTTGGCTTCAAACTCCCATATCTCGCGAGTGGATTGACCTAACCCAAAAATTCCTATTGCATCTGAAAGTAGAAACTCGCCCGATTACAGCGGTATGTGTATTTTTTCCCTAGGCCATTCTGGTTAAGCGTTTGGAGCAGCAGAATTGCGAAAAATTTTTTGCCTTCTCAACCATTTCTTGGCTCAAACTCCCATATCTCGCGTTCGGATTGACCTAACCCAAAAATTCCAATTGCATCTGAAAGTAGAAACTCGCCCGATTACAACGGTGTGTGTATTTTTTCCCTAGGCCATTCTGGTTAAGCGTTTGGAGCAGCAGAATTGCGAAAAATTTTTTGCCTTCTCAACCATTTCTTGGCTTCAAACTCCCATATCTCGCGAACGGATTGACCTAACCCAAAAATTCCTATTGCATCGGAAAGTAGAAACTCGCCCGATTAAAACGGTATGTGTATTTTTTCCCTAGGCCATTCTGGTTAAGCGTTTGGAGCAGCAGAAATGCGAAAAATTTGTTGTCTTCTCAACCATTTCTTAGCTTCAAACTCCCATATCTCGCGAACGGATTGACCTAACCCAAAAATTCCTGTTGCATATGAAAGTAGAAACTCGCCCGATTACAACGGTATGTGTATTTTTTCCCTAGGCCATTCTGGTTAAGCGTTTGGAACAGCAGAAGTGCGTAAAATTTGTTGTCTTCTCAACCATTTCTTAGCTTCAAACTCCCATATCTCGCGAACGGATTGACCAAACCCAAAAATTCCTGCTGCGTTTGAAAGTAGAAACTAGCCCGATTACAACGGTATGTGTATTTTCTCCCTAGGCCATTCTGGTTAAGCGTTTGGAGCAGCAGAATTGCGAAAAATTTTTTGCATTCTCAACCATTTCTTGGATTCAAACTCCCATATCTCGCGAACGGATTGACCTAACCCAAAAATTCCTGCAGCGTCTGAAAGTAGAAACTCGGCCGATTACTACTGTATGTGTATTTTTTCCCTAGCCCACTCTGGTCAAGCGTTTGGAGCATCAGAATTGCGAAAAATTTGTTTTCTTCTCAACCATTTCTTGGCTCCAAACTCCCATATCTCGCGAAAGGATTGACCTAACCAAAAAATTCCTATTGCATCTGAAAGTAGAAACTCGCCCGATTACAACGGTATGTGTATTTTTTGCCTAGGCCATTCTGGTTAGGCGTTTGGAGCAGCAGAATTGCGAAAAATTTTTTGCCTTCTCAACCATTTCTTGGCTTCAAACTCCCATATCTCGCGAACGGATTGACGTAACCCAAAAATTCCTGTTGCATCTGAAAGTAGAAACTAGCCCGATTACAGCGGTATGTGTATTTTCTCCCTAGGCCATTCTGGTTAAGCGTTTGGAGCAGCAGAATTGCGAAAAATTTTTTGCCCTCTCAACCATTTCTTGGCTTCAAACTCCCATATCTCGCGAACGGATTGACCTAACCCAAAAATTCCTATTGCATCTGAAAGTAGAAACTCGCCCGATTACAACGGTGTGTGTATTTTTTCCCTAGGCCATTCTGGTTAAGCGTTTGGAACAGCAGAAGTGCGTAAAATTTGTTGTCTTCTCAACCATTTCTTAGCTTCAAACTCCCATATCTCGCGAACGGATTGACCAAACCCAAAAATTCCTGCTGCGTTTGAAAGTAGAAACTAGCCCGATTACAACGGTATGTGTATTTTCTCCCTAGGCCATTCTGGTTAAGCGTTTGGAGCAGCAGAATTGCGAAAAATTTTTTGCATTCTCAACCATTTCTTGGATTCAAACTCCCATATCTCGCGAACGGATTGACCTAACCCAAAAATTCCTGCAGCGTCTGAAAGTAGAAACTCGGCCGATTACTACTGTATGTGTATTTTTTCCCTAGCCCACTCTGGTCAAGCGTTTGGAGCATCAGAATTGCGAAAAATTTGTTTTCTTCTCAACCATTTCTTGGCTCCAAACTCCCATATCTCGCGAAAGGATTGACCTAACCAAAAAATTCCTATTGCATCTGAAAGTAGAAACTCGCCCGATTACAACGGTATGTGTATTTTTTGCCTAGGCCATTCTGGTTAGGCGTTTGGAGCAGCAGAATTGCGAAAAATTTTTTGCCTTCTCAACCATTTCTTGGCTTCAAACTCCCATATCTCGCGAACGGATTGACGTAACCCAAAAATTCCTGTTGCATCTGAAAGTAGAAACTAGCCCGATTACAGCGGTATGTGTATTTTCTCCCTAGGCCATTCTGGTTAAGCGTTTGGAGCAGCAGAATTGCGAAAAATTTTTTGCCCTCTCAACCATTTCTTGGCTTCAAACTCCCATATCTCGCGAACGGATTGACCTAACCCAAAAATTCCTATTGCATCTGAAAGTAGAAACTCGCCCGATTACAACGGTGTGTGTATTTTTTCCCTAGGCCATTCTGGTTAAGCGTTTGGAGCAGCAGAATTGCGAAAAATTTTTTGCCTTCTCAACCATTTCTTGGTTCAAACTCCCATATCTCGCGATCGGATTGACCTAACCCAAAAATTCCAATTGCATCTGAAAGTAGAAACTCGCCCGATTACAACGGTGTGTGTATTTTTTCCCTAGCCCATTCTGGTCAAGCGTTTGGAGCAGCAGAATAGCGAAAAATTTGTTGTCTTCTCAACCATTTCTTAGCTTCAAACTCCCATATCTCGCGAACGGATTGACCTAACCCAAAAATTCCTATTGCATCTGAAAGTAGAAACTCGCCCGATTACAACGGTGTGTGTATTTTTTCCCTAGGCCATTCTGGTTAAGCGTTTGGAGCAGCAGAATTGCGAAAACTTTTTGCCTTCTCAACCATTTCTTGGCTTCAAACTCCCATATCTCGCGAATGGATTGACCTAACCCAAAAATTCCTATTGCATCTGAAAGTAGAAACTCGCCCGATTACAACGGTGTGTGTATTTTTTCCCTAGGACATTCTGGTTAAGCGTTTGGAGCAGCAGAATTGCGAAAACTTTTTGCCTTCTCAACCATTTCTTGGCTTCAAACTCCCATATCTCGCGAATGGATTGACCTAACCCAAAAATTCCTATTGCATCTGAAAGTAGAAACTCGCCCGATTACAGCGGTATGTGTATTTTTTCCCTAGGCCATTTTGGTTAAGCGTTTGGAGCAGCAGAATTGCGAAAAATTTTTTGCCTTCTCAACCATTTCTTGGCTCAAACTCCCATATCTCGCGATCGGATTGACCTAACCCAAAAATTCCATTTGCATCTGAAAGTAGAAAGTCGCCCGATTACAACGGTATGTGTATTTTTTCCCTAGGCCATTCTGGTTAAGCGTATGGAGCAGCAGAATTGCGAAAAATTTGTTGTCATCTCAACCATTTCTTAGCTTCAAACTCCCTTATCTCGCGAACGGATTAACCTAACCCAAAAATTCCTATTGCATCTGAAAGTAGAAACCCGCCCGATTACAACGATATGTGTATTTTTTCCCTAGGCCATTCTGGTTAAGCGTTTGGAGCAGCAGAAGTGCGAAATATTTGTTGTCTTCTCAACCATTTCTTAGCTTCAAACTCGCATATTTCCCGAACGGATTGACCTAACCCAAAAATTCCTGTTGCATCTGAAAGTAGAAACTAGCCCGATTACAGCGGTATGTGTATTTTCTCCCTAGGCCATTCTGGTTAAGCGTTTGGAGCAGCAGAATAGCGAAAAATTTTTTGCCCTCTCAACCATTTCTTGGCTTCAAACTCCCATATCTCGCGAACGGATTGACCTAACCCAAAAATTCCTATTGCATCTGAAAGTAGAAACTCGCCCGATTACAACGGTGTGTGTATTTTTTCCCTAGGCCATTCTGGTTAAGCGTTTGGAGCAGCAGAATTGCGAAAAATTTTTTGCCTTCTCAACCATTTCTTGGCTTCAAACTCCCATATCTCGCGAGTGGATTGACCTAACCCAAAAATTCCTATTGCATCTGAAAGTAGAAACTCGCCCGATTACAGCGGTATGTGTATTTTTTCCCTAGGCCATTCTGGTTAAGCGTTTGGAGCAGCAGAATTGCGAAAAATTTTTTGCCTTCTCAACCATTTCTTGGCTCAAACTCCCATATCTCGCGTTCGGATTGACCTAACCCAAAAATTCCAATTGCATCTGAAAGTAGAAACTCGCCCGATTACAACGGTATGTGTATTTTTTCCCTAGGCCATTCTGGTTAAGCGTATGGAGCAGCAGAATTGCGAAAAATTTGTTGTCATCTCAACCATTTCTTAGCTTCAAACTCCCTTATCTCGCGAACGGATTAACCTAACCCAAAAATTCCTATTGCATCTGAAAGTAGAAACCCGCCCGATTACAACGATATGTGTATTTTTTCCCTAGGCCATTCTGGTTAAGCGTTTGGAGCAGCAGAAGTGCGAAATATTTGTTGTCTTCTCAACCATTTCTTAGCTTCAAACTCGAATATTTCCCGAACGGATTGACCTAACCCAAAAATTCCTGTTGCATCTGAAAGTAGAAACTAGCCCGATTACAGCGGTATGTGTATTTTCTCCCTAGGCCATTCTGGTTAAGCGTTTGGAGCAGCAGAATAGCGAAAAATTTTTTGCCCTCTCAACCATTTCTTGGCTTCAAACTCCCATATCTCGCGAACGGATTGACCTAACCCAAAAATTCCTATTGCATCTGAAAGTAGAAACTCGCCCGATTACAACGGTGTGTGTATTTTTTCCCTAGGCCATTCTGGTTAAGCGTTTGGAGCAGCAGAATTGCGAAAAATTTTTTGCCTTCTCAACCATTTCTTGGCTTCAAACTCCCATATCTCGCGAGTGGATTGACCTAACCCAAAAATTCCTATTGCATCTGAAAGTAGAAACTCGCCCGATTACAGCGGTATGTGTATTTTTTCCCTAGGCCATTCTGGTTAAGCGTTTGGAGCAGCAGAATTGCGAAAAATTTTTTGCCTTCTCAACCATTTCTTGGCTCAAACTCCCATATCTCGCGTTCGGATTGACCTAACCCAAAAATTCCAATTGCATCTGAAAGTAGAAACTCGCCCGATTACAACGGTGTGTGTATTTTTTCCCTAGGCCATTCTGGTTAAGCGTTTGGAGCAGCAGAATTGCGAAAAATTTTTTGCCTTCTCAACCATTTCTTGGCTTCAAACTCCCATATCTCGCGAACGGATTGACCTAACCCAAAAATTCCTATTGCATCGGAAAGTAGAAACTCGCCCGATTAAAACGGTATGTGTATTTTTTCCCTAGGCCATTCTGGTTAAGCGTTTGGAGCAGCAGAAATGCGAAAAATTTGTTGTCTTCTCAACCATTTCTTAGCTTCAAACTCCCATATCTCGCGAACGGATTGACCTAACCCAAAAATTCCTGTTGCATATGAAAGTAGAAACTCGCCCGATTACAACGGTATGTGTATTTTTTCCCTAGGCCATTCTGGTTAAGCGTTTGGAACAGCAGAAGTGCGTAAAATTTGTTGTCTTCTCAACCATTTCTTAGCTTCAAACTCCCATATCTCGCGAACGGATTGACCAAACCCAAAAATTCCTGCTGCGTTTGAAAGTAGAAACTAGCCCGATTACAACGGTATGTGTATTTTCTCCCTAGGCCATTCTGGTTAAGCGTTTGGAGCAGCAGAATTGCGAAAAATTTTTTGCATTCTCAACCATTTCTTGGATTCAAACTCCCATATCTCGCGAACGGATTGACCTAACCCAAAAATTCCTGCAGCGTCTGAAAGTAGAAACTCGGCCGATTACTACTGTATGTGTATTTTTTCCCTAGCCCACTCTGGTCAAGCGTTTGGAGCATCAGAATTGCGAAAAATTTGTTTTCTTCTCAACCATTTCTTGGCTCCAAACTCCCATATCTCGCGAAAGGATTGACCTAACCAAAAAATTCCTATTGCATCTGAAAGTAGAAACTCGCCCGATTACAACGGTATGTGTATTTTTTGCCTAGGCCATTCTGGTTAGGCGTTTGGAGCAGCAGAATTGCGAAAAATTTTTTGCCTTCTCAACCATTTCTTGGCTTCAAACTCCCATATCTCGCGAACGGATTGACGTAACCCAAAAATTCCTGTTGCATCTGAAAGTAGAAACTAGCCCGATTACAGCGGTATGTGTATTTTCTCCCTAGGCCATTCTGGTTAAGCGTTTGGAGCAGCAGAATTGCGAAAAATTTTTTGCCCTCTCAACCATTTCTTGGCTTCAAACTCCCATATCTCGCGAACGGATTGACCTAACCCAAAAATTCCTATTGCATCTGAAAGTAGAAACTCGCCCGATTACAACGGTGTGTGTATTTTTTCCCTAGGCCATTCTGGTTAAGCGTTTGGAGCAGCAGAATTGCGAAAAATTTTTTGCCTTCTCAACCATTTCTTGGTTCAAACTCCCATATCTCGCGATCGGATTGACCTAACCCAAAAATTCCAATTGCATCTGAAAGTAGAAACTCGCCCGATTACAACGGTGTGTGTATTTTTTCCCTAGCCCATTCTGGTCAAGCGTTTGGAGCAGCAGAATTGCGAAAAATTTGTTGTCTTCTCAACCATTTCTTAGCTTCAAACTCCCTTATCTCGCGAACGGATTAACCTAACCCAAAAATTCCTATTGCATCTGAAAGTAGAAACCCGCCCGATTACAACGGTATGTGTATTTTTTCCCTAGGCCATTCTGGTTAAGCGGTTGGAGCAGCAGAAGTGCGAAAAATTTGTTATCTTCTCAACCATTTCTTAGCTTCAAACTCCCATATCACGCGAACGGATTGACCTAAACCAAAAATTCCTATTGCATCGGAAAGTAGAAACTCGCCCGATTAAAACGGTATGTGTATTTTTTCCCTAGGCCATTCTGGTTAAGCGTTTGGAGCAGCAGAAATGCGAAAAATTTGTTGTCTTCTCAACCATTTCTTAGCTTCAAACTCCCATATCTCGCGAACGGATTGACCTAACCCAAAAATTCCTGTTGCATATGAAAGTAGAAACTCGCCCGATTACAACGGTATGTGTATTTTTTCCCTAGGCCATTCTGGTTAAGTGTTTGGAACAGCAGAAGTGCGTAAAATTTGTTGTCTTCTCAACCATTTCTTAGCTTCAAACTCCCATATCTCGCGAACGGATTGACCAAACCCAAAAATTCCTGCTGCGTTTGAAAGTAGAAACTAGCCCGATTACAACGGTATGTGTATTTTCTCCCTAGGCCATTCTGGTTAAGCGTTTGGAGCAGCAGAATTGCGAAAAATTTTTTGCATTCTCAACCATTTCTTGGATTCAAACTCCCATATCTCGCGAACGGATTGACCTAACCCAAAAATTCCTGCAGCGTCTGAAAGTAGAAACTCGGCCGATTACTACTGTATGTGTATTTTTTCCCTAGCCCACTCTGGTCAAGCGTTTGGAGCATCAGAATTGCGAAAAATTTGTTTTCTTCTCAACCATTTCTTGGCTCCAAACTCCCATATCTCGCGAAAGGATTGACCTAACCAAAAAATTCCTATTGCATCTGAAAGTAGAAACTCGCCCGATTACAACGGTATGTGTATTTTTTGCCTAGGCCATTCTGGTTAGGCGTTTGGAGCAGCAGAATTGCGAAAAATTTTTTGCCTTCTCAACCATTTCTTGGCTTCAAACTCCCATATCTCGCGAACGGATTGACGTAACCCAAAAATTCCTGTTGCATCTGAAAGTAGAAACTAGCCCGATTACAGCGGTATGTGTATTTTCTCCCTAGGCCATTCTGGTTAAGCGTTTGGAGCAGCAGAATTGCGAAAAATTTTTTGCCCTCTCAACCATTTCTTGGCTTCAAACTCCCATATCTCGCGAACGGATTGACCTAACCCAAAAATTCCTATTGCATCTGAAAGTAGAAACTCGCCCGATTACAACGGTGTGTGTATTTTTTCCCTAGGCCATTCTGGTTAAGCGTTTGGAGCAGCAGAATTGCGAAAAATTTTTTGCCTTCTCAACCATTTCTTGGTTCAAACTCCCATATCTCGCGATCGGATTGACCTAACCCAAAAATTCCAATTGCATCTGAAAGTAGAAACTCGCCCGATTACAACGGTGTGTGTATTTTTTCCCTAGCCCATTCTGGTCAAGCGTTTGGAGCAGCAGAATTGCGAAAAATTTGTTGTCTTCTCAACCATTTCTTAGCTTCAAACTCCCTTATCTCGCGAACGGATTAACCTAACCCAAAAATTCCTATTGCATCTGAAAGTAGAAACCCGCCCGATTACAACGGTATGTGTATTTTTTCCCTAGGCCATTCTGGTTAAGCGGTTGGAGCAGCAGAAGTGCGAAAAATTTGTTATCTTCTCAACCATTTCTTAGCTTCAAACTCCCATATCACGCGAACGGATTGACCTAAACCAAAAATTCCAATTGCATCTGAAAGTAGAAACTCGCCCGATTACAACGGTGTGTGTATTTTTTCCCTAGGCCATTCTGGTTAAGCGGTTGGAGCAGCAGAATTGCGAAAAATTTGTTGTCTTCTCAACCATTTCTTAGCTTCAAACTCCCATATCACGCGAACGGATTGACCTAAACCAAAAATTCCTATTGCATCGGAAAGTAGAAACTCGCCCGATTAAAACGGTATGTGTATTTTTTCCCTAGGCCATTCTGGTTAAGCGTTTGGAGCAGCAGAAGTGCGAAAAATTTTTTGCCTTCTCAACCATTTCTTAGCTTCAAACTCCCATATCTCGCGAACGGATTGACCTAACCCAAAAATTCCTGTTGCATATGAAAGTAGAAACTCGCCCGATTACAACGGTATGTGTATTTTTTCCCTAGGCCATTCTGGTTAAGCGTTTGTAGCAGCAGAAGTGCGTAAAATTTGTTGTCTTCTCAACCATTTCTTAGCTTCAAACTCCCATATCTCGCGAACGGATTGACCAAACCCAAAAATTCCTGCTGCGTTTGAAAGTAGAAACTAGCCCGATTACAACGGTATGTGTATTTTCTCCCTAGGCCATTCTGGTTAAGCGTTTGGAGCAGCAGAATTGCGAAAAATTTTTTGCATTCTCAACCATTTCTTGGATTCAAACTCCCATATCTCGCGAACGGATTGACCTAACCCAAAAATTCCTGCAGCGTCTGAAAGTAGAAACTCGGCCGATTACTACTGTATGTGTATTTTTTCCCTAGCCCACTCTGGTCAAGCGTTTGGAGCATCAGAATTGCGAAAAATTTGTTTTCTTCTCAACCATTTCTTGGCTTCAAACTCCCATATCTCGCGAAAGGATTGACCTAACCAAAAAATTCCTATTGCATCTGAAAGTAGAAACTCGCCCGATTACAACGGTATGTGTATTTTTTGCCTAGGCCATTCTGGTTAGGCGTTTGGAGCAGCAGAATTGCGAAAAATTTTTTGCCTTCTCAACCAATTCTTGGCTTCAACCTCCCATATCTCGCGAACGGATTGACGTAACCCAAAAATTCCTGTTGCATCTGAAAGTAGAAACTAGCCCGATTACAGCGGTATGTGTATTTTCTCCCTAGGCCATTCTGGTTAAGCGTTTGGAGCAGCAGAATTGCGAAAAATTTTTTGCCCTCTCAACCATTTCTTGGCTTCAAACTCCCATATCTCGCGAACGGATTGACCTAACCGAAAAATTCCTATTGCATCTGAAAGTAGAAACTCGCACGATTACAACGGTGTGTGTATTTTTTCCCTAGGCCATTCTGGTTAAGCGTTTGGAGCAGCAGAATTGCGAAAAATTTTTTGCCTTCTCAACCATTTCTTGGCTTCAAACTCCCATATCTCGCGAACGGATTGACCAAACCCAAAAATTCCTGCTGCGTTTGAAAGTAGAGACTAGCCCGATTACAACGGTATGTGTATTTTCTCCCTAGGCCATTCTGGTTAAGCGTTTGGAGCAGCAGAATTGCGAAAAATTTTTTGCCCTCTCAACCATTTCTTGGCTTCAAACTCCCATATCTCGCGAACGGATTGACCTAACCCAAAAATTCCTATTGCATCTGAAAGTAGAAACTCGCACGATTACAACGGTGTGTGTATTTTTTCCCTAGGCCATTCTGGTTAAGCGTTTGGAGCAGCAGAATTGCGAAAAATTTTTTGCCTTCTCAACCATTTCTTGGCTTCAAACTCCCATATCTCGCGATCGGATTGACGTAACCCAAAAATTCCTGTTGCATCTGAAAGTAGAAACTAGCCCGATTACAGCGGTATGTGTATTTTCTCCCTAGGCCATTCTGGTTAAGCGTTTGGAGCAGCAGAATTGCGAAAAATTTTTTGCCCTCTCAACCATTTCTTGGCTTCAAACTCCCATATCTCGCGAACGGATTGACCTAACCCAAAAATTCCTATTGCATCTGAAAGTAGAAACTCGCCCGATTACAACGGTGTGTGTATTTTTTCCCTAGGCCATTCTGGTTAAGCGTTTGGAGCAGCAGAATTGCGAAAAATTTTTTGCCTTCTCAACCATTTCTTGGCTTCAAACTCCCATATCTCGCGATCGGATTGACCTAACCCAAAAATTCCAATTGCATCTGAAAGTAGAAACTCGCCCGATTACAACGGTGTGTGTATTTTTTCCCTAGCCCATTCTGGTCAAGCGTTTGGAGCAGCAGAATTGCGAAAAATTTGTTGTCTTCTCAACCATTTCTTAGCTTCAAACTCCCTTATCTCGCGAACGGATTAACGTAACCCAAAAATTCCTATTGCATCTGAAAGTAGAAACCCGCCCGATTACAACGGTATGTGTATTTTTTCCCTAGGCCATTCTGGTTAAGCGGTTGGAGCAGCAGAAGTGCGAAAAATTTGTTATCTTCTCAACCATTTCTTAGCTTCAAACTCCCATATCACGCGAACGGATTGACCTAAACCAAAAATTCCAATTGCATCTGAAAGTAGAAACTCGCCCGATTACAACGGTGTGTGTATTTTTTCCCTAGGCCATTCTGGTTAAGCGGTTGGAGCAGCAGAATTGCGAAAAATTTTTTGCCTTCTCAACCATTTCGTGGCTTCAAACACCCATATCTCGCGAACGGATTGACCTAACCCAAAAATTCCTATTGCATCGGAAAGTAGAAACTCGCCCGATTAAAACGGTATGTGTATTTTTTCCCTAGGCCATTCTGGTTAAGCGTTTGGAGCAGCAGAAGTGCGAAAAATTTGTTGTCTTCTCAACCATTTCTTAGCTTCAAACTCCCATATCTCGCGAACGGATTGACCTAACCCAAAAATTCCTGTTGCATATGAAAGTAGAAACTCGCCCGATTACAACGGTATGTGTATTTTTTCCCTAGGCCATTCTGGTTAAGCGTTTGTAGCAGCAGAAGTGCGTAAAATTTGTTGTCTTCTCAACCATTTCTTAGCTTCAAACTCCCATATCTCGCGAACGGATTGACGTAACCCAAAAATTCCTGTTGCATCTGAAAGTAGAAACTAGCCCGATTACAGCGGTATGTGTATTTTCTCCCTAGGCCATTCTGGTTAAGCGTTTGGAGCAGCAGAATTGCGAAAAATTTTTTGCCTTCTCAACCATTTCTTGGCTTCAAACTCCCAAATCTCGCGAACGGATTGACCAAACCCAAAAATTCCTGCTGCGTTTGAAAGTAGAAACTAGCCCGATTACAACGGTATGTGTATTTTCTCCCTAGGCCATTCTGGTTAAGCGTTTGGAGCAGCAGAATTGCGAAAAATTTTTTGCCCTCTCAACCATTTCTTGGCTTCAAACTCCCATATCTCGCGAACGGATTGACCTAACCCAAAAATTCCTATTGCATCTGAAAGTAGAAACTCGCACGATTACAACGGTGTGTGTATTTTTTCCCTAGGCCATTCTGGTTAAGCGTTTGGAGCAGCAGAATTGCGAAAAATTTGTTGTCTTCTCAACCATTTCTTAGCTTCAAACTCCCATATCTCGCGAACGGATTGACCTAACCAAAAAATTCCTATTGCATCTGAAAGTAGAAACTCGCCCGATTACAACGGTATGTGTATTTTTTCCCTAGCCCATTCTTGTTAAGCGTTTGGTTCAGCAGAATTGCGAAAAATTTGTTGTCTTCTCCACCATTTCTTAGTTTCAAAGTCCCATATGTCGCGAACGGATTGACCAAAACCAAAAATTCCTGCTGCGTCTGAAAGTAGAAACTAGCCCGATTACAACGGTATGTGTATTTTCTCCCTAGGCCATTCTGGTTATGCGTTTGGAGCAGCAGAATTGCGAAAAATTTCTTGCCTTCTCAACCATTTCTTGGCTTCAAACACCCATATCCCGCGAACGGATTGACCTAACCCAAAAATTCCTATTGCATCTGAAAGTAGAAACTCGCCCGATTACAACGGTGTGTGTATTTTTTCCCTAGGCCATTCTGGTTAAGCGTTTGGAGCAGCAGAATTGCGAAAAATTTTTTGCCTTCTCAACCATTTCTTGGCTTCAAACTCCCATATCACGCGAACGGATTGACCTAACCCAAAAAGTCATATTGCATCTGAAAGTAGAAACTAGCCCGATTACAACGGTATGTGTATTTTTTCCCTAGCCCATTCTGGTCAAGCGTTTGGAGCAGCAGAATTGCGAAAAATTTGTTGTCTTCTCAACCATTTCTTAGCTTCAAACTCCCTTATCTCGCGAACGGATTAACCTAACCCAAAAATTCCTATTGCATCTGAAAGTAGAAACCCGCCCGATTACAACGGTATGTGTATTTTTTCCCTAGGCCATTCTGGTTAAGCGGTTGGAGCAGCAGAAGTGCGAAAAATTTGTTGTCTTCTCAACCATTTCTTAGCTTCAAACTCCCATATCTCGCGAACGGATTGACCTAAACCAAAAATTCCTGTTGCATCTGAAAGTAGAAACTCGCCCGATTACAGCGGTATTTGTATTTTTTCCCTAGGCCATTCTGGTTAAGCGTTTGAAGCAGCAGAATTGCGAAAAATTTTTTGCCTTCTCAACCATTTCTTGGCTTCAAACTCCCATATCTCGCGAACGGATTGACCTAACCCAAAAATTCCTATTGCATCTGAAAGTAGAAACTCGCCCGATTACAGCGGTATGTGTATTTTTTCCCTAGGCCATTCTGGTTAAGCGTTTGGAGCAGCAGAATTGCGAAAAATTTTTTGCCTTCTCAACCATTTCTTGGCTTCAAACTCCCATATCTCGCGAACGGATTGACCTAACCCAAAAATTCCTATTGCATCTGAAAGTAGAAACTCGCCCGATTACAACGGCGTGTGTATTTTTTCCCTAGGCCATTCTGGTTAAGCGTTTGGAGCAGCAGAATTGCGAAAAATTTTTTGCCTTCTCAACTATTTCTTGGCTTCAAACTCCCATATCTCGCGAATGGATTGACCTAACCCAAAAATTCCTATTGCATCTGAAAGTAGAAACTCGCCCGATTACAGAGGTATGTGTATTTTTTCCCTAGGCCATTCTGGTTAAGCGTTTGGAGCAGCAGAATTGCGAAAAATTTTTTGCCTTCTCAACCATTTCTTGGCTTAAACTCCCATATCTCGCGATCGGATTGACCTAACCCAAAAATTCCAATTGCATCTGAAAGTAGAAACTCGCCCGATTACAACGGTGTGTGTATTTTTTCCCTAGCCCATTCTGGTCAAGCGTTTGGAGCAGCAGAATTGCGAAAAATTTGTTGTCTTCTCAACCATTTCTTAGCTTCAAACTCCCTTATCTCGCGAACGGATTAACATAACCCAAAAATTCCTATTGCATCTGAAAGTAGAAACCCGCCCGATTACAACGGTATGTGTATTTTTTCCCTAGGCCATTCTGGTTAAGCGGTTGGGGCAGCAGAAGTGCGAAAAATTTGTTGTCTTCTCAACCATTTCTTAGCTTCAAACTCCCATATCTCGCGAACGGATTGACCTAAACCAAAAATTCCTGTTGCATCTGAAAGTAGAAACTCGCCCGATTACAGCGGTATTTGTATTTTTTCCCTAGGCCATTCTGGTTAAGCATTTGGAGCAGCAGAATTGCGAAAAATTTTTTGCCTTCTCAACCATTTCTTGGCTTAAACTCCCATATCTCGCGAACGGATTGACCTAACCCAAAAATTCCTATTGCGTCTGAAAGTAGAAACTAGCCCGATTACAGGGGTATGTGTATTTTCTCCCTAGGCCATTCTGGTTAAGCGTTTGGAGCAGCAGAATTGCGAAAAATTTGTTGTCTTCTCAACCATTTCTTAGCTTCAAAGTCCCATATCTCGCGAACGGATTGACCTAACCCAAAAATTCCTGTTGCATATGAAAGTAGAAACTCGCCCGATTACAACGGTATGTGTATTTTTTCCCTAGGCCATTCTGGTTAAGCGTTTGGAGCAGCAGAAGTGCGCAAAATTTGTTGTCTTCTCAACCATTTCTTAGCTTCAAACTCCCATATGTCGCGAACGGATTGACCAAACCCAAAAATTCCTGCTGCGTTTGAAAGTAGAAACTAGCCCGATTACAACGGTATGTGTATTTTCTCCCTAGGCCATTCTGGTTAAGCGTTTGGAGCAGCAGAATTGCGAAAAATTTGTTGTCTTCTCAACCATTTCTTGGCTTCAAACACCCATATCCCGCGAACGGATTGACCTAACCCAAAAATTCCTATTGCATCTGAAAGTAGAAACTCGCCCGATTACAACGGTGTGTGTATTTTTTCCCTAGGCCATTCTGGTTAAGCGTTTGGAGCAGCAGAATTGCGAAAAATTTTTTGCCTTCTCAACCATTTCTTGGCTTCAAACTCCCATATCTCGCGAACGGATTGACCTAACCCAAAAAGTCATATTGCATCTGAAAGTAGAAACTAGCCCGATTACAACGGTATGTGTATTTTTTCCCTAGCCCATTCTGGTCAAGCGCTTGGAGCAGCAGAATTGCGAAAAATTTGTTGTCTTCTCAACCATTTCTTAGCTTCAAACTCCCTTATCTCGCGAACGGATTAACCTAACCCAAAAATTCCTATTGCATCTGAAAGTAGAAACCCGCCCGATTACAACGGTATGTGTATTTTTTCCCTAGGCCATTCTGGTTAAGCGGTTGGAGCAGCAGAAGTGCGAAAAATTTGTTGTCTTCTCAACCATTTCTTAGCTTCAAACTCCCATATCTCGCGAACGGATTGACCTAAACCAAAAATTCCTGTTGCATCTGAAAGTAGAAACTCGCCCGATTACAGCGGTATTTGTATTTTTTCCCTAGGCCATTCTGGTTAAGCGTTTGAAGCAGCAGAATTGCGAAAAATTTTTTGCCTTCTCAACCATTTCTTGGCTTCAAACTCCCATATCTCGCGAACGGATTGACCTAACCCAAAAATTCCTATTGCATCTGAAAGTAGAAACTCGCCCGATTACAGCGGTATGTGTATTTTTTCCCTAGGCCATTCTGGTTAAGCGTTTGGAGCAGCAGAATTGCGAAAAATTTTTTGCCTTCTCAACCATTTCTTGGCTTCAAACTCCCATATCTCGCGAACGGATTGACCTAACCCAAAAATTCCTATTGCATCTGAAAGTAGAATCTCGCCCGATTACAACGGTGTGTGTATTTTTTCCCTAGGCCATTCTGGTTAAGCGTTTGGAGCAGCAGAATTGCGAAAAATTTTTTGCCTTCTCAACTATTTCTTGGCTTCAAACTCCCATATCTCGCGAATGGATTGACCTAACCCAAAAATTCCTATTGCATCTGAAAGTAGAAACTCGCCCGATTACAGCGGTATGTGTATTTTTTCCCTAGGCCATTCTGGTTACGCGTTTGGAGCAGCAGAATTGCGAAAAATTTTTTGCCTTCTCAACCATTTCTTGGCTTAAACTCCCATATCTCGCGAACGGATTGACCTAAACCAAAAATTCCTGTTGCATCTGAAAGTAGAAACTCGCCCGATTACAGCGGTATTTGTATTTTTTCCCTAGGCCATTCTGGTTAAGCGTTTGAAGCAGCAGAATTGCGAAAAATTTTTTGCCTTCTCAACCATTTCTTGGCTTCAAACTCCCATATCTCGCGAACGGATTGACCTAACCCAAAAATTCCTATTGCATCTGAAAGTAGAAACTCGCCCGATTACAGCGGTATGTGTATTTTTTCCCTAGGCCATTCTGGTTAAGCGTTTGGAGCAGCAGAATTGCGAAAAATTTTTTGCCTTCTCAACCATTTCTTGGCTTCAAACTCCCATATCTCGCGAACGGATTGACCTAACCCAAAAATTCCTATTGCATCTGAAAGTAGAATCTCGCCCGATTACAACGGTGTGTGTATTTTTTCCCTAGGCCATTCTGGTTAAGCGTTTGGAGCAGCAGAATTGCGAAAAATTTTTTGCCTTCTCAACTATTTCTTGGCTTCAAACTCCCATATCTCGCGAATGGATTGACCTAACCCAAAAATTCCTATTGCATCTGAAAGTAGAAACTCGCCCGATTACAGCGGTATGTGTATTTTTTCCCTAGGCCATTCTGGTTACGCGTTTGGAGCAGCAGAATTGCGAAAAATTTTTTGCCTTCTCAACCATTTCTTGGCTTAAACTCCCATATCTCGCGATCGGATTGACCTAACGCAAAAATTCCAATTGCATCTGAAAGTAGAAACTCGCCCGATTACAACGGTGTGTGTATTTTTTCCCTAGCCCATTCTGGTCAAGCGTTTGGAGCAGCAGAATTGCGAAAAATTTGTTGTCTTCTCAACCATTTCTTAGCTTCAAACTCCCTTATCTCGCGAACGGATTAACCTAACCCAAAAATTCCTATTGCATCTGAAAGTAGAAACCCGCCCGATTACAACGGTATGTGTATTTTTTCCCTAGGCCATTCTGGTTAAGCGGTTGGAGCAGCAGAAGTGCGAAAAATTTGTTGTCTTCTCAACCATTTCTTAGCTTCAAACTCCCATATCTCGCGAACGGATTGACCTAAACCAAAAATTCCTGTTGCATCTGAAAGTAGAAACTCGCCCGATTACAGCGGTATTTGTATTTTTTCCCTAGGCCATTCTGGTTAAGCGTTTGAAGCAGCAGAATTGCGAAAAATTTTTTGCCTTCTCAACCATTTCTTGGCTTCAAACTCCCATATCTCGCGAACGGATTGACCTAACCCAAAAATTCCTATTGCATCTGAAAGTAGAAACTCGCCCGATTACAGCGGTATGTGTATTTTTTCCCTAGGCCATTCTGGTTAAGCGTTTGGAGCAGCAGAATTGCGAAAAATTTTTTGCCTTCTCAACCATTTCTTGGCTTCAAACTCCCATATCTAGCGAACGGATTGACCTAACCCAAAAATTCCTATTGCATCTGAAAGTAGAAACTCGCCCGATTACAGCGGTATGTGTATTTTTTCCCTAGGCCATTCTGGTTGAGCGTTTGGAGCAGCAGAATTGCGAAAAATTTGTTGTCTTCTCAACCATTTCTTAGCTTCAAACTCCCATATCTCGCGAACGGATAGACCAAACCCAAAAATTCCTGCTGCGTTTGAAAGTAGAAACTAGCCCGATTACAACGGTATGTGTATTTTCTCCCTAGGCCATTCTGGTTAAACGTTTGGAGCAGCAGAATTGCGAAAAATTTTTTGCCTTCTCAACCATTTCTTGGCTTCAAACTCCCATATCTCGCGAACGGATTGACCTAACCCAAAAATTCCTATTGCATCTGAAAGTAGAAACTCGCCCGATTACAACGGTATGTGTATTTTTTCCCTAGGCCATTCTGGTTAAGCGTTTGGAGCAGCAGAATTGCGAAAAATTTTTTGCCTTCTCAACCATTTCTTGGCTTCAAACTCCCATATCTAGCGAACGGATTGACCTAACCCAAAAATTCCTATTGCATCTGAAAGTAGAAACTCGCCCGATTACAGCGGTATGTGTATTTTTTCCCTAGGCCATTCTGGTTGAGCGTTTGGAGCAGCAGAATTGCGAAAAATTTATTGCCTTCTCAACCATTTCTTGGATTCAAACTCCCCTATCTCGCGAACGGATTGACCTAACCCAAAAATTCCTGTAGCGTCTGAAAGTAGAAACTCGGCCGATTACTACTGTATGTGTATTTTTTCCCTAGCCCACTCTGGTCAAGCGTTTGGAGCAGCAGAATTGCGAAAAATTTGTTTTCTTCTCAACCATTTCTTGGCTTCAAACTCCCATATCTCGTGAAAGGATTGACCTAACCAAAAAATTCCTATTGCATCTGAAAGTAGAAACTCGCCCGATTACAACGGTATGTGTATTTTTTCCCTAGGCCATTCTGGTTAGGCGTTTGGAGCAGCAGAATTGCGAAAAATGTTCTGCCTTCTCAACCATTTCTTGGCTTCAAACTCCCATATCTCGCGAACGGATTGACCTAACCCAACAATTCCTGTAGCGTCTGAAAGTAGAAACTGGCCCGATTACAACGGTATGTGTATTTTTTCCCTAGGCCATTCTGGTTAAGCGTTTGGAGCAGCAGAAGTGCGTAAAATTTGTTGTCTTCTCAACCATTTCTTAGCTTCAAACTCCCATATCTCGCGAACGGATAGACCAAACCCAAAAATTCCTGCTGCGTTTGAAAGTAGAAACTAGCCCGATTACAACGGTATGTGTATTTTCTCCCTAGGCCATTCTGGTTAAGCGTTTGGAGCAGCAGAATTGCGAAAAATTTTTTGCCTTCTCAACCATTTCTTGGCTTCAAACTCCCATATCTCGCGAACGGATTGACCTAACCCAAAAATTCCTATTGCATCTGAAAGTAGAAACTCGCCCGATTACCACGGTGTGTGTATTTTTTCCCTAGGCCATTCTGGTTAAGCGTTTGGAGCAGCAGAATTGCGAAAAATTTTTTGCCTTCTCAACCATTTCTTGGCTTCAAGCTCCCATATCTCGCGAACGGATTGACCTAACCCAAAAATTCCTGTTGTGTCTGAAAGTAGAAACTCGCCCGATTACAGCGGTATGTGTATTTTTTCCCTAGCCCATTCTGGTTAAGCGTTTGGAGCAGCAGAATTGCGAAAAATTTGTTGTCTTCTCAACCATTTCTTAGCTTCAAACTCCCATATCTCGCGAACGGATTGACCTAACCCAAAAATTCCTATTGCGTCTGAAAGTAGAAACTCGCCCGATTACAACGGTATGTGTATTTTTTCCCTAGGCCATTCTGGTTAAGCGTTTGGAGCAGCAGAATTGCGAAAAATTTTTTGCCTTCTCAACCATTTCTTGGCTTCAAACTCCCATATCTAGCGAACGGATTGACCTAACCCAAAAATTCCTATTGCATCTGAAAGTAGAAACTCGCCCGATTACAGCGGTATGTGTATTTTTTCCCTAGGCCATTCTGGTTGAGCGTTTGGAGCAGCAGAATTGCGAAAAATTTATTGCCTTCTCAACCATTTCTTGGCTTCAAACTCCCATATCTCGCGAACGGATTGACCTAACCCAAAAATTCCTATTGCATCTGAAAGTAGAAACTCGCCCGATTACAACGGTATGTGTATTTTTTCCCTAGGCCATTCTGGTTAAGCGTTTGGAGCAGCAGAAGTGCGTAAAATTTGTTGTCTTCTCAACCATTTCTTAGCTTCAAACTCCCATATCTCGCGTACGGATTGACCAAACCCAAAAATTCCTGTGCGTTTGAAAGTAGAAACTAGCCCGATTACAGCGGTATGTGTATTTTCTCCCTAGGCCATTCTGGTTAAGCGTTTGGAGCAGCAGAATTGCGAAAAATTTTTTGCCTTCTCAACCATTTCTTGGATTCAAACTCCCCTATCTCGCGAACGGATTGACCTAACCCAAAAATTCCTGTAGCGTCTGAAAGTAGAAACTCGGCCGATTACTACTGTATGTGTATTTTTTCCCTAGCCCACTCTGGTCAAGCGTTTGGAGCAGCAGAATTGCGAAAAATTTGTTTTCTTCTCAACCATTTCTTGGCTTCAAACTCCCATATCTCGCGAAAGGATTGACCTAACCAAAAAATTCCTATTGCATCTGAAAGTAGAAACTCGCCCGATTACAACGGTATGTGTATTTTTTCCCTAGGCCATTCTGGTTAAGCGTTTGGAGCAGCAGAAGTGCGTAAAATTTGTTCTCTTCTCAACCATTTCTTAGCTTCAAACTCCCATATCTCGCGAACGGATTGAACAAACCCAAAAATTCCTGCTGCGTTTGAAAGTAGAAACTAGCCCGATTACAACGGTATGTGTATTTTCTCCCTAGGCCATTCTGGTTAAGCGTTTGGAGCAGCAGAATTGCGAAAAATTTTTTGCCTTCTCAACCATTTCTTGGCTTCAAACTCCCATATCTCGCGAACGGATTGACCTAACCCAAAAATTCCTATTGCATCTGAAAGTAGAAACTCGGCCGATTACCACGGTGTGTGTATTTTTTCCCTAGGCCATTCTGGTTAAGCGTTTGGAGCAGCAGAATTGCGAAAAATTTTTTGCCTTCTCAACCATTTCTTGGCTTCAAACTCCCATATCTCGCGAACGGATTGACCTAACCCAAAAATTCCTATTGCATCTGAAAGTAGAAACTAGCCCGATTACAGGGGTATGTGTATTTTCTCCCTAGGCCATTCTGGTTAAGCGTTTGGAGCAGCAGAATTGCGAAAAATTTGTTGTCTTCTCAACCATTTCTTGGCTTCAAACTCCCATATCTCGCGAACGGATTGACCTAACCCAAAAATTCCTGTTGTGTCTGAAAGTAGAAACTCGCCCGATTACAGCGGTATGTGTATTTTTTCCCTAGCCCATTCTGGTTAAGCGTTTGGAGCAGCAGAATTGCGAAAAATTTGTTGTCTTCTCAACCATTTCTTAGCTTCAAACTCCCATATCTCGCGAACGGATTGACCTAACCCAAAAATTCCTATTGCATCTGAAAGTAGAAACTCGCCCGATTACAACGGTATGTGTATTTTTTCCCTAGGCCATTCTGGTTCAGCGTTTGGAGCAGCAGAATTGCGAAAAATTTGTTGTCTTCTCAACCATTTCTTAGCTTCAAACTCCCATATCTCGCGAACGGATTGACCAAACCCAAAAATTCCTGCTGCGTTTGAAAGTAGAAACTAGCCCGATTACAACGGTATGTGTATTTTCTCCCTAGGCCATTCTGGTTATGCGTTTGGAGCAGCAGAATTGCGAAAAATTTTTTGCCTTCTCAACCATTTCTTGGATTCAAACTCCCATATCTCGCGAACGGATTGACCTAACCCAAAAATTCCTGTAGCGTCTGAAAGTAGAAACTCGGCCGATTACTACGGTATGTGTATTTTTTCCCTAGCCCACTCTGGTCAAACGTTTGGAGCAGCAGAATTGCGAAAAATTTGTTTTCTTCTCAACCATTTCTTGGCTTCAAACTCCCATATCTCGCGAAAGGATTGACCTAACTCAAAAATTCCTGTTGCGTCTGAAAGTAGAAACTCGCCCGATTACAGCGGTATGTGTATTTTTACCCTAGGCCATTCTGGTTAAGCGTTTGGAGCAGCAGAATTGCGAAAAATTTTCTGCCTTCTCAACCATTTCTTGGCTTCAAACTCCCATATCTCGCGAACGGATTGACCTAACCCAACAATTCCTGTAGCGTCTGAAAGTAGAAACTCGCCCGATTACAACGGTATGTGTATTTTTTCCCTAGGCCATTCTGGTTAGGCGTTTGGAGCAGCAGAATTGCGAAAAATTTTTTGCCTTCTCAACCATTTCTTGGCTTCACACTCCCATATCTCGCGAACGGATTGATCTAACTCAAAAATTCCTGTTGCGTCTGAAAGTAGAAACTCGCCCGATTACAGCGGTATGTGTATTTTTACCCTAGGCCATTCTGGTTAAGCGTTTGGAGCAGCAGAATTGCGAAAAATTTTCTGCCTTCTCAACCATTTCTTGGCTTCAAACTCCCATATCTCGCGAACGGATTGACCTAACCCAACAATTCCTGTAGCGTCTGAAAGTAGAAACTCGCCCGATTACAACGGTATGTGTATTTTTTCCCTAGCCCATTCTTGTTAAGCGTCTGGTTCAGCAGAATTGCGAAAAATTTGTTGTCTTCTCAACCATTTCTTAGTTTCAAAGTCCCATATCTCGCGAACGGATTGACCAAACCCAAAAATTCCTGCTGCATATGAAAGTAGAAACTCGCCCGATTACAACGGTATGTGTATTTTTTCCCTAGGCCATTCTGGTTAAGCGTTTGGAGCAGCAGAAGTGCGTGAAATTTGTTGTCTTCTCAACCATTTCTTAGCTTCAAACTCCCATATCTCGCGAACGGATTGACCAAACCCAAAAATTCCTGCTGCGTTTGAAAGTAGAAACTAGCCCGATTACAACGGTATGTGTATTTTCTCCCTAGGCCATTCTGGTTAAGCGTTTGGAGCAGCAGAATTGCGAAAAATTTTTTGCCTTCTCAACCATTTCTTGGATTCAAACTCCCATATCTCGCGAACGGATTGACCTAACCCAAAAATTCCTGTAGCGTCTGAAAGTAGAAACTCGGCCGATTACTACGGTATGTGTATTTTTTCCCTAGTCCACTCTGGTCAAGCGTTTGGAGCAGCAGAATTGCGAAAAATTTGTTTTCTACTCAACCATTTCTTGGCTTCAAACTCCCATATCTCGCGAAAGGATTGACCTAACCAAAAAATTCCTATTGCATCTGAAAGTAGAAACTCGCCCGATTATAACGGTATGTGTATTTTTTCCCTAGGCCATTCTGGTTAGGCGTTTGGAGCAGCAGAATTGCGAAATATTTGTTGTCTTCTCAACCATTTCTTACCTTCAAACTCCCATATCTCCCGAACGGATTGACCTAACCCCAAAAATTCCTGTTGCATCTGAAAGTAGAAACTAGCCCGATTACAGCGGTATGTGTATTTTCTCCCTAGGCCATTCTGGTTAAGCGTTTGGAGCAGCAGAATTGCGAAAAATTTTTTGCCCTCTCAACCATTTCTTGGCTTCAAACTCCCATATCTCGCGAACGGATTGACCTAACCCAAAAATTCCTATTGCATCTGAAAGTAGAAACTCGCCCGATTACAACGGTGTGTGTATTTTTTCCCTAGGCGATTCTGGTTAAGCGTTTGGAGCAGCAGAATTGCGAAAAATTTTTTGCCTTCTCAACCATTTCTTGGCTTCAAACTCCCATATCTCGCGAATGGATTGACCTAACCCAAAAATTCCTATTGCATCTGAAAGTAGAAACTCGCCCGATTACAGCGGTATGTGTATTTTTTCCCTAGGCCATTCTGGTTAAGCGTTTGGAGCAGCAGAATTGCGAAAAATTTTTTGCCTTCTCAACCATTTCTTGGCTTCAAACTCCCATATCTCGCGAATGGATTGACCTAACCCAAAAATTCCTATTGCATCTGAAAGTAGAAACTCGCCCGATTACAGCGGTATGTGTATTTTTTCCCTAGGCCATTCTGGTTAAGCGTTTGGAGCAGCAGAATTGCGAAAAATTTTTTGCCTTCTCAACCATTTCTTGGCTCAAACTCCCTTATCTCGCGAACGGATTAACCTAACCCAAAAATTCCTATTGCATCTGAAAGTAGAAACCCGCCCGATTACAACGATATGTGTATTTTTTCCCTAGGCCATTCTGGTTAAGCGTTTGGAGCAGCAGAATTGCGAAAAATTTGTTGTCTTCTCAACCATTTCTTAGCTTCAAACTCCCATATGTCGCGAACGGATTGACCAAACCCAAAAATTCCTGCTGTGTTTGAAAGTAGAAACTCGCCCGATTACAACGGTATGTGTATTTTTTCCCTAGGCGATTCTGGTTAAGCGTTTGGAGCAGCAGAATTGCGAAAAATTTTTTGCCTTCTCAACCATTTCTTGGCTTCAAACTCCCATATCTCGCGAATGGATTGACCTAACCCAAAAATTCCTATTGCATCTGAAAGTAGAAACTCGCCCGATTACAGCGGTATGTGTATTTTTTCCCTAGGCCATTCTGGTTAAGCGTTTGGAGCAGCAGAATTGCGAAAAATTTTTTGCCTTCTCAACCATTTCTTGGCTCAAACTCCCTTATCTCGCGAACGGATTAACCTAACCCAAAAATTCCTATTGCATCTGAAAGTAGAAACCCGCCCGATTACAACGGTATGTGTATTTTTTCCCTAGGCCATTCTGGTTAAGCGTTTGGAGCAGCAGAATTGCGAAAAATTTGTTGTCTTCTCAACCATTTCTTAGCTTCAAACTCCCATATGTCGCGAACGGATTGACCAAACCCAAAAATTCCTGCTGTGTTTGAAAGTAGAAACTCGCCCGATTACAACGGTATGTGTATTTTTTCCCTAGGCCATTCTGGTTAAGCGTTTGGAGCAGCAGAAGTGCGTAAAATTTGTTGTCTTCTCAACCATTTCTTAGCTTCAAACTTCCATATGTCGCGAACGGATTGACCAAACCCAAAAATTCCTGCTGCGTTTGAAAGTAGAAACTAGCCCGATTACAACGGTATGTGTATTTTCTCCCTAGGCCACTCTGGTTAAGCGTTTGGAGCAGCAGAATTGCGAAAAATTTTTTGCCGTCTCAACCATTTCTTGGCTTCAAACTCCCATATCTCGCGAACGGATTGACCTAACCCAAAAATTCCTATTGCATCTGAAAGTAGAAACTCGCCCGATTACAACGGTGTGTGTATTTTTTCCCTAGGCCATTCTGGTTAAGCGTTTGGAGCATCAGAATTGCGAAAAATTTTTTGCCTTCTCAACCATTTCTTGGCTTCAAACTCCCATATCTCGCGAACGGATTGACCTAACCCAAAAATTCCTGTTGTGTCTGAAAGTAGAAACTCGCCCGATTACAGCGGTATGTGTATTTTTTCCCTAGCCCATTCTGGTTAAGCGTTTGGAGCAGCAGAATTGCGAAAAATTTGTTGTCTTCTCAACCATTTCTTAGCTTCAAACTCCCATATCTCACGAACGGATTGACCTAACCCAAAAATTCCTATTGCATCTGAAAGTAGAAACTCGCCCGATTACAGCGGTATGTGTATTTTTTCCCTAGGCCATTCTGGTTAAGCGTTTGGAGCAGCAGAATTGCGAAAAATTTTTTGCCTTCTCAACCATTTCTTGGCTTCAAACACCCATATCTAGCGAACGGATTGACCTAACCCAAAAATTCCTATTGCATCTGAAAGTAGAAACTCGCCCGATTACAGCGGTATGTGTATTTTTTCCCTAGGCCATTCTGGTTAAGCCTTTGGAGCAGCAGAATTGCGAAAAATTTATTGCCTTCTCAACCATTTCTTGGCTTCAAACTCCCATATCTCGCGAACGGATTGACCTAACCCAAAAATTCCTATTGCATCTGAAAGTAGAAACTCGCCCGATTACAACGGTATGTGTATTTTTTCCCTAGGCCATTCTGGTTAAGCGTTTGGAGCAGCAGAAGTGCGTAAAATTTGTTGTCTTCTCAACCATTTCTTGGCTTCAAACTCCAATATCTCGCGAACGGATTGACCAAACCCAAAAATTCCTGCTGCGTTTGAAAGTAGAAACTAGCCCGATTACAACGGTATGTGTATTTTCTCCCTAGGCCATTCTGGTTAAGCGTTTGGAGCAGCAGAATTGCGAAAAATTTGTTTTCTTCTCAACCATTTCTTGGCTTCAAACTCCCATATCTCGCGAAAGGATTGACCTAACCAAAAAATTCCTATTGCATCTGAAAGTAGAAACTCGCCCGATTACAACGGTATGTGTATTTTTTCCCTAGGCCATTCTGGTTAGGCGTTTGGAGCAGCAGAATTGCGAAAAATTTTTTGCCTTCTCAACCATTTCTTGGCTTCAAACTCCCGTATCTCGCGAACGGATTGACCTAACTCAAAAATTCCTGTTGCGTCTGAAAGTAGAAACTCGCCCGATTACAGCGGTATGTGTATTTTTACCCTAGGCCATTCTGGTTAAGCGTTTGGAGCAGCAGAATTGCGAAAAATTTTCTGCCTTCTCAACCATTTCTTGGCTTCAAACTCCCATATCTCGCGAACGGATTGACCTAACCCAAAAATTCCTATTGCATCTGAAAGTAGAAACTCGCCCGATTACAACGGTATGTGTATTTTTTCCCTAGGCCATTCTGGTTAAGCGTTTGGAGCAGCAGAAGTGCGTAAAATTTGTTGTCTTCTCAACCATTTCTTAGCTTCAAACTCCAATATCTCGCGAACGGATTGACCAAACCCAAAAATTCCTGCTGCGTTTGAAAGTAGAAACTAGCCCGATTACAACGGTATGTGTATTTTCTCCCTAGGCCATTCTGGTTAAGCGTTTGGAGCAGCAGAATTGCGAAAAATTTTTTGCCCTCTCAACCATTTCTTGGCTTCAAACTCCCATATCTCGCGAACGGATTGACCTAACCCAAAAATTCCTATTCCATCTGAAAGTAGAAACTCGCCCGATTACAACGGTGAGTGTATTTTTTCCCTAGGCGATTCTGGTTAAGCGTTTGGAGCAGCAGAATTGCGAAAAATTTTTTGCCTTCTCAACCATTTCTTGGCTTCAAACTCCCATATCTCGCGAATGGATTGACATAACCCAAAAATTCCTATTGCATCTGAAAGTAGAAACTCGCCCGATTACAGCGGTATGTGTATTTTTTCCCTAGGCCATTCTGGTTAAGCGTTTGGAGCAGCAGAATTGCGAAAAATTTTTTGCCTTCTCAACCATTTCTTGTCTCAAACTCCCTTATCTCGCGAACGGATTAACCTAACCCAAAAATTCCTATTGCATCTGAAAGTAGAAACCCGCCCGATTACAACGGTATGTGTATTTTTTCCCTAGGCCATTCTGGTTAAGCGTTTGGAGCAGCAGAATTGCGAAAAATTTGTTGTCTTCTCAACCATTTCTTAGCTTCAAACTCCCATATGTCGCGAACGGATTGACCAAACCCAAAAATTCCTGCTGTGTTTGAAAGTAGAAACTCGCCCGATTACAACGGTATGAGTATTTTTTCCCTAGACCATTCTGGTTAAGCGTTTGGAGCATCAGAATTGCGAAAAATTTTTTGCCTTCTCAACCATTTCTTGGCTTCAAACTCCCATATCTCGCGAACGGATTGACCTAACCCAAAAATTCCTGTTGTGTCTGAAAGTAGAAACTCGCCCGATTACAGCGGTATGTGTATTTTTTCCCTAGCCCATTCTGGTTAAGCGTTTGGAGCAGCAGAATTACGAAAAATTTGTTGTCTTCTCAACCATTTCTTAGCTTCAAACTCCCATATCTCGCGAACGGATTGACCTAACCCAAAAATTCCTATTGCATCTGAAAGTAGAAACTCGCCCGATTACAACGGTATGTGTATTTTTTCCCTAGGCCATTCTGGTTAAGCGTTTGGAGCAGCAGAAGTGCGTAAAATTTGTTGTCTTCTCAACCATTTCTTAGCTTCAAACTCCAATATCTCGCGAACGGATTGACCAAACCCAGAAATTCCTGCTGCGTTTGAAAGTAGAAACTAGCCCGATTACAACGGTATGTGTATTTTCTCCCTAGGCCATTCTGGTTAAGCGTTTGGAGCAGCAGAATTGCGAAAAATTTTTTGCCTTCTCAACCATTTCTTGGATTCAAACTCCCATATCTCGCGAACGGATTGACCTAACCCAAAAATTCCTGTAGCGTCTGAAAGTAGAAACTCGGCCGATTACTACGGTATGTGTATTTTTTCCCTAGCCCACTCTGGTCAAGCGTTTGGAGCAGCAGAATTGCGAAAAATTTGTTTTCTTCTCAACCATTTCTTGGCTTCAAACTCCCATATCTCGCGAAAGGATTGACCTAACCAAAAAATTCCTATTGCATCTGAAAGTAGAAACTCGCCCGATTACAACGGTATGTGTATTTTTGCCCTAGGCCATTCTGGTTAGGCGTTTGGAGCAGCAGAATTGCGAAAAATTTTTTGCCTTCTCAACCATTTCTTGGCTTCAAACTCCCATATCTCGCGAACGGATTGACCTAACTCAAAAATTCCTGTTGCGTCTGAAAGTAGAAACTCGCCCGATTACAGCGGTATGTGTATTTTTACCCTAGGCCATTCTGGTTAAGCGTTTGGAGCAGCAGAATTGCGAAAAATTTTCTGCCTTCTCAACCATTTCTTGGCTTCAAACTCCCATATCTCGCGAACGGATTGACCTAACCCAGCAATTCCTGTAGCGTCTGAAAGTAGAAACTCGCCCGATTACAACGGTATGTGTATTTTTTCCCTAGCCCATTCTTGTTAAGCGTCTGGTTCAGCAGAATTGCGAAAAATTTGTTGTCTTCTCAACCATTTCTTAGCTTCAAACTCCCATATCTCGCGAACGGATTGACCTAACCCAAAAATTCCTATTGCATCTGAAAGTAGAAACTCGCCCGATTACAACGGTATGTGTATTTTTTCCCTAGACCATTCTGGTTAAGCGTTTGGAGCAGCAGAAGTGCGTAAAATTTGTTGTCTTCTCAACCATTTCTTGGCTTCAAACTCCCATATCTCGCGAACGGATTGACCTAACCCAAAAATTCCTGTTGTGTCTGAAAGTAGAAACTCGCCCGATTACAGCGGTATGTGTATTTTTTCCCTAGCCCATTCTGGTTAAGCGTTTGGAGCAGCAGAATTACGAAAAATTTGTTGTCTTCTCAACCATTTCTTAGCTTCAAACTCCCATATCTCGCGAACGGATTGACCTAACCCAAAAATTCCTATTGCATCTGAAAGTAGAAACTCGCCCGATTACAACGGTATGTGTATTTTTTCCCTAGGCCATTCTGGTTAAGCGTTTGGAGCAGCAGAAGTGCGTAAAATTTGTTGTCTTCTCAACCATTTCTTAGCTTCAAACTCCAATATCTCGCGAACGGATTGACCAAACCCAGAAATTCCTGCTGCGTTTGAAAGTAGAAACTAGCCCGATTACAACGGTATGTGTATTTTCTCCCTAGGCCATTCTGGTTAAGCGTTTGGAGCAGCAGAATTGCGAAAAATTTTTTGCCTTCTCAACCATTTCTTGGATTCAAACTCCCATATCTCGCGAACGGATTGACCTAACCCAAAAATTCCTGTAGCGTCTGAAAGTAGAAACTCGGCCGATTACTACGGTATGTGTATTTTTTCCCTAGCCCACTCTGGTCAAGCGTTTGGAGCAGCAGAATTGCGAAAAATTTGTTTTCTTCTCAACCATTTCTTGGCTTCAAACTCCCATATCTCGCGAAAGGATTGACCTAACCAAAAAATTCCTATTGCATCTGAAAGTAGAAACTCGCCCGATTACAACGGTATGTGTATTTTTGCCCTAGGCCATTCTGGTTAGGCGTTTGGAGCAGCAGAATTGCGAAAAATTTTTTGCCTTCTCAACCATTTCTTGGCTTCAAACTCCCATATCTCGCGAACGGATTGACCTAACTCAAAAATTCCTGTTGCGTCTGAAAGTAGAAACTCGCCCGATTACAGCGGTATGTGTATTTTTACCCTAGGCCATTCTGGTTAAGCGTTTGGAGCAGCAGAATTGCGAAAAATTTTCTGCCTTCTCAACCATTTCTTGGCTTCAAACTCCCATATCTCGCGAACGGATTGACCTAACCCAGCAATTCCTGTAGCGTCTGAAAGTAGAAACTCGCCCGATTACAACGGTATGTGTATTTTTTCCCTAGCCCATTCTTGTTAAGCGTCTGGTTCAGCAGAATTGCGAAAAATTTGTTGTCTTCTCAACCATTTCTTGGCTTCAAACTCCCATATCCCGCGAACGGATTGACCTAACCCAAAAATTCCTATTGCATCTGAAAGTAGAAACTCGCCCGATTACTGCGGTAGGTGTATTTTTTCCCTAGGCCATTCTGGTTAAGCGTTTGGAGCAGCAGAATTGCGAAAAATTTATTGCCTTCTCAACCATTTCTTGGCTTCAAACTCCCATATCTCGCGAACGGATTGACCTAACCCAAAAATTCCTATTGCATCTGAAAGTAGAAACTCGCCCGATTACTGCGGTAGGTGTATTTTTTCCCTAGGCCATTCTGGTTAAGCGTTTGGAGCAGCAGAATTGCGAAAAATTTATTGCCTTCTCAACCATTTCTTGGCTTCAAACTCCCATATCTCGCGAACGGATTGACCTAACCCAAAAATTCCTATTGCATCTGAAAGTAGAAGCTCGCCCGATTACAACGGTATGTGTATTTTTTCCCTAGGCCATTCTGGTTAAGCGTTTGGAGCAGCAGAATTGCGAAAAATTTTTTGCCCTCTCAACCATTTCTTAGTTTCAAAGTCCCATATCTCGCGAACGGATTGACCAAACCCAAAAATTCCTGCTGCGTCTGAAAGTAGAAACTAGTCCGATTACAACGGTATGTGTATTTTTTTCCTAGGCCATTCTGGTTAGGCGTTTGGAGCAGCAGAATTGCGAAAAATTTTTTGCCTTCTCAACCATTTCTTGGCTTCAAACTCCCATATCTCGCGAACGGATTGAACTAACTCAAAAATTCCTGTTGCGTCTGAAAGTAGAAACTCGCCCGATTACAGCGGTATGTGTATTTTTACCCTAGGCCATTCTGGTTAAGCGTTTGGAGCAGCAGAATTGCGAAAAATTTTCGGCCTTCTCAACCATTTCTTGGATTCAAACTCCCATATCTCGCGAACGGATTGACCTAACCCAACAATTCCTGTAGCGTCTGAAAGTAGAAACTCGCCCGATTACAACGGTATGTGTATTTTTTCCCTAGCCCATTCTTGTTAAGCGTCTGGTTCAGCAGAATTGCGAAAAATTTGTTGTCTTCTCAACCATTTCTTAGTTTCAAAGTCCCATATCTCGCGAACGGATTGACCAAACCCAAAAATTCCTGCTGCGTTTGAAAGTAGAAACTAGCCCGATTACAACGGTATGAGTATTTTCTCCCTAGGCCATTCTGGTTATGCGTTTGGAGCAGCAGAATTGCGAAAAATTTTTTGCCTTCTCAACCATTTCTTGGTTTCAAACTCCCATATCTCGCGAACGGATTGACCTCACCCAAAAATTCCTATTGCATCTGAAAGTAGAAACTAGCCCGATTACAACGGTATGTGTATTTTCTTCCTAGGCCATTCTGGTTAAGCGTTTGGAGCAGCAGAATTGCGAAAAATTTGTTGTCTTCTCAACCATTTCTTGGCTTCAAACTCCCATATCCCGCGAACGGATTGACCTAACCCAAAAATTCCTATTGCATCTGAAAGTAGAAACTCGCCCGATTACTGCGGTAGGTGTATTTTTTCCCTAGGCCATTCTGGTTAAGCGTTTGGAGCAGCAGAATTGCGAAAAATTTATTGCCTTCTCAACCATTTCTTGGCTTCAAACTCCCATATCTCGCGAACGGATTGACCTAACCCAAAAATTCCTATTGCATCTGAAAGTAGAAGCTCGCCCGATTACAACGGTATGTGTATTTTTTTCCTAGGCCATTCTGGTTAAGCGTTTGGAGCAGCAGAATTGCGAAAAATTTTTTGCCCTCTCAACCATTTCTTGGCTTCAAACTCCCATATCTCGCGAACGGATTGACCTAACCCAAAAATTCCTGTTGCATATGAAAGTAGAAACTCGCCCGATTACAACGGTATGTGTATTTTTTCCCTAGGCCATTCTGGTTAAGCGTTTGGAGCAGCAGAAGTGCGTAAAATTTGTTGTCTTCTCAACCATTTCTTAGCTTCAAACTCCCATATCTCGCGAACGGATTGACCAAACCCAAAAATTCCTGCTGCGTTTGAAAGTAGAAACTAGCCCGATTACAACGGTATGTGTATTTTCTCCCTAGGCCATTCTGGTTAAGCGTTTGGAGCAGCAGAATTGCGAAAAATTTTTTGCCTTCTCAACCATTTCTTGGATTCAAACTCCCATATCTCGCGAACGGATTGACCTAACCCAAAAATTCCTGTAGCGTCTGAAAGTAGAAACTCGGCCGATTACTACGGTATGTGTATTTTTTCCCTAGCCCAATCTGGTCAAGCGTTTGGAGCAGCAGAATTGCGAAAAATTTGTTTTCTTCTCAACCATTTCTTGGCTTCAAACTCCCATATCTCGCGAAAGGATTGACCTAACCAAAAAATTCCTATTGCATCTGAAAGTAGAAACTCGCCCGATTACAACGGTATGTGTATTTTTTCCCTAGGCCATTCTGGTTAGGCGTTTGGAGCAGCAGAATTGCGAAAAATTTTTTGCCTTCTCAACCATTTCTTGGCTTCAAACTCCCATATCTCGCGAACGGATTGACCTAACTCAAAAATTCCTGTTGCGTCTGAAAGTAGAAACTCGCCCGATTACAGCGGTATGTGTATTTTTACCCTAGGCCATTCTGGTTAAGCGTTTGGAGCAACAGAATTGCGAAAAATTTTCTGCCTTCTCAACCATTTCTTGGCTTCAAACTCCCATATCTCGCGAACGGATTGACCTAACCCAACAATTCCTGTAGCGTCTGAAAGTAGAAACTCGCCCGATTACAACGGTATGTGTATTTTTTCCCTAGCCCATTCTTGTTAAGCGTTTGGTTCAGCAGAATTGCGAAAAATTTGTTGTCTTCTCAACCATTTCTTAGTTTCAAAGTCCCATATCTCGCGAACGGATTGACCAAATCCAAAATTTCCTGCTGCGTCTGAAAGTAGAAACTAGCCCGATTACAACGGTATGTGTATTTTCTCCCTAGGCCATTCTGGTTATGCGTTTGGAGCAGCAGAATTGCGAAAAATTTTTTGCCTTCTCAACCATTTCTTGGCTTCAAACTCCCATATCTCGCGAACGGATTGACCTCACCCAAAAATTCCTATTGCATCTGAAAGTAGAAACTAGCCCGATTACAACGGTATGTGTATTTTCTCCCTAGGCCATTCTGGTTAAGCGTTTGGAGCAGCAGAATTGCGAAAAATTTGTTGTCTTCTCAACCATTTCTTAGCTTCAAACTCCCATATGTCGCGAACGGATTGACCAAACCCAAAAATTCCTGCTGCGTTTGAAAGTAGAAACTCGCCCGATACAACGGTATGTGTATTTTTTCCCTAGGCCATTTTGGTTAAGCGTTTGGAGCAGCAGAAGTGCGTAAAATTTGTTGTCTTTTCAACCATTTCTTAGCTTCAAACTCCCATATGTCGCGAACGGATTGACCAAACCCAAAAATTCCTGCTGCGTTTGAAAGTAGAAACTAGCCCGATTACAACGGTATGTGTATTTTCTCCCTAGGCCATTCTGGTTAAGCGTTTGGAGCAGCAGAATTGCGAAAAATTTTTTGCCTTCTCAACCATTTCTTAGCTTCAAACTCCCATATCTCGCGAACGGATTGACCTAACCCAAAAATTCCTGTTGCATATGAAAGTAGAAACTCGCCCGATTACAACGGTATGTGTATTTTTTCCCTAGGCCATTCTGGTTAAGCGTTTGGAGCAGCAGAAGTGCGTAAAATTTGTTGTCTTCTCAACCATTTCTTAGCTTCAAACTCCCATATGTCGCGAACGGATTGACCAAACCCAAAAATTCCTGCTGCGTTTGAAAGTAGAAACTCGCCCGATTACAACGGTATGCGTATTTTTTCCCTAGGCCATTTTGGTTAAGCGTTTGGAGCAGCAGAAGTGCGTAAAATTTGTTGTCTTTTCAACCATTTCTTAGCTTCAAACTCCCATATGTCGCGAACGGATTGACCAAACCCAAAAATTCCTGCTGCGTTTGAAAGTAGAAACTAGCCCGATTACAACGGTATGTGTATTTTCTCCCTAGGCCATTCTGGTTAAGCGTTTGGAGCAGCAGAATTGCGAAAAATTTTTTGCCTTCTCAACCATTTCTTGGCTTCAAACTCCCATATCTCGCGAACGGATTGACCTAACCAAAATATTCCTATTGCATCTGAAAGTAGAAACTCGCCCGTTTACAACGGTGTGCGTATTTTTTCCCTAGGCCATTTTGGTTAAGCGTTTGGAGCAGCAGAAGTGCGTAAAATTTGTTGTCTTTTCAACCATTTCTTGGCTTCAAACTCCCATATCTCGCGAACGGATTGACCTAACCCAAAAATTCCTATTGCATCTGAAAGTAGAAACTAGCCCGATTACAGGGGTATGTGTATTTTCTCCCTAGGCCATTCTGGTTAAGCGTTTGGAGCAGCAGAATTGCGAAAAATTTGTTGTCTTCTCAACCATTTCTTAGCTTCAAACTCCCATACCTCGCGAACGGATTGACCTAACCCAAAAATTCCTGTTGCATATGAAAGTAGAAACTCGCCCGATTACAACGGTATGTGTATTTTTTCCCTAGGCCATTCTGGTTAAGCGTTTGGAGCAGCAGAAGTGCGTAAAATTTGTTGTCTTCTCAACCATTTCTTAGCTTCAAACTCCCATATGTCGCGAACGGATTGACCAAACCCAAAAATTCCTGCTGCGTTTGAAAGTAGAAACTCGCCCGATTACAACGTTATGTGTATTTTTTCCCTAGGCCATTTTGGTTAAGCGTTTGGAGCAGCAGAAGTGCGTAAAATTTGTTGTCTTTTCAACCATTTCTTAGCTTCAAACTCCCATATGTCGCGAACGGATTGACCTAACCCAACAATTCCTGTAGCGTCTGAAAGTAGAAACTCGCCCGATTACAACGGTATGTGTATTTTTTCCCTAGCCCATTCTTGTTAAGCGTTTGGTTCAGCAGAATTGCGAAAAATTTGTTGTCTTCTCAACCATTTCTTAGTTTCAAAGTCCCATATCTCGCGAATGGATTGACCAAATCCAAAATTTCCTGCTGCGTCTGAAAGTAGAAACTAGCCCGATTACAACGGTATGTGTATTTTCTCCCTAGGCCATTCTGGTTATGCGTTTGGAGCAGCAGAATTGCGAAAAATTTTTTGCCTTCTCAACCATTTCTTGGCTTCAAACTCCCATATCTCGCGAACGGATTGACCTCACCCAAAAATTCCTATTGCATCTGAAAGTAGAAACTAGCCCGATTACAACGGTATGTGTATTTTCTCCCTAGGCTATTCTGGTTAAGCGTTTGGAGCAGCAGAATTGCGAAAAATTTATTGCCTTCTCAACCATTTCTTGACTTCAAACTCCCATATCTCGCGAACGGATTGACCTAACCCAAAAATTCCTATTGCATCTGAAAGTAGAAGCTCGCCCGATTACAACGGTATGTGTATTTTTTCCCTAGGCCATTCTGGTTAAGCGTTTGGAGCAGCAGAATTGCGAAAAATTTTTTGCCCTCTCAACCATTTCTTGGCTTCAAACTCCCATATCTCGCGAACGGATTGACCTAACCCAAAAATTCCTATTGCATCTGAAAGTAGAAGCTCGCCCGATTACAACGGTGTGTGTATTTTTTCCCTAGGCCATTCTGGTTAAGCGTTTGGAGCAGCAGAATTGCGAAAAATTTTTTGCCTTATCAACCATTTCTTGGCTCAAACTCCCATATCTCGCTATCGGATTGACCTAACCCAAAAATTCCAATTGCATCTGAAAGTAGAAACTCGCCCGATTACAACGGTATGTGCATTTTTTCCCTAGGCGATTCTGGTTAAGCGTTTGGAGCAGCAGAATTGCGAAAAATTTGTTGTCATCTCAACCATTTCTTAGCTTCAAACTCCCATATCTCGCGAACGGATTGACCTAACCCAAAAATTCCTGTTGCATCTGAAAGTACAAACTCGCCCGATTACAACGGTATGTGTATTTTTTCCCTAGCCCATTCTGGTCAAGCGTTTGGAGCAGCAGAATTGCGAAAAATTTGTTGTCTTCTCAACCATTTCTTAGCTTCAAACTCCCTTATCTCGCGAACGGATTAACCTAACCCAAAAATTCCTATTGCATCTGAAAGTAGAAACCCGCCCGATTACAACGGTATGTGTATTTTTTCCCTAGGCCATTCTGGTTAAGCGGTTGGAGCAGCAGAAGTGCGAAAAATTTGTTGTCTTCTCAACCATTTCTTAGCTTCAAACTCCCATATCTCGCGAACGGATTGACCTAAACCAAAAATTCCTGTTGCATCTGAAAGTAGAAACTCGCCCGATTACAGCGGTATTTGTATTTTTTCCCTAGGCCATTCTGGTTAAGCGTTTGGAGCAGCAGAATTGCGAAAAATTTTTTACCTTCTCAACCATTTCTTGGCTTCAAACTCCCATATCTCGCGAACGGATTGACCTAACCCAAAAATTCCTATTGCATCTGAAAGTAGAAACTAGCCCGATTACAGGGGTATGTGTATTTTCTCCCTAGGCCATTCTGGTTAAGCGTTTGGAGCAGCAGAATTGCGAAAAATTTGTTGTCTTCTCAACCATTTCTTAGCTTCAAACTCCCATATCTCGCGAACGGATTGACCTAACCCAAAAATTCCTGTTGCATATGAAAGTAGAAACTCGCCCGATTACAACGGTATGTGTATTTTTTCCCTAGGCCATTCTGGTTAAGCGGTTGGAGCAGCAGAAGTGCGTAAAATTTGTTGTCTTCTCAACCATTTCTTAGCTTCAAACTCCCATATGTCGCGAACGGATTGACCAAACCCAAAAATTCCTGCTGCGTTTGAAAGTAGAAACTCGCCCGATACAACGGTATGTGTATTTTTTCCCTAGGCCATTTTGGTTAAGCGTTTGGAGCAGCAGAAGTGCGTAAAATTTGTTGTCTTTTCAACCATTTCTTAGCTTCAAACTCCCATATGTCGCGAACGGATTGACCAAACCCAAAAATTCCTGCTGCGTTTGAAAGTAGAAACTAGCCCGATTACAACGGTATGTGTATTTTCTCCCTAGGCCATTCTGGTTAAGCGTTTGGAGCAGCAGAATTGCGAAAAATTTTTTGCCTTCTCAACCATTTCTTAGCTTCAAACTCCCATATCTCGCGAACGGATTGACCTAACCCAAAAATTCCTGTTGCATATGAAAGTAGAAACTCGCCCGATTACAACGGTATGTGTATTTTTTCCCTAGGCCATTCTGGTTAAGCGTTTGGAGCAGCAGAAGTGCGTAAAATTTGTTGTCTTCTCAACCATTTCTTAGCTTCAAACTCCCATATGTCGCGAACGGATTGACCAAACCCAAAAATTCCTGCTGCGTTTGAAAGTAGAAACTCGCCCGATTACAACGGTATGTGTATTTTCTCCCTAGGCCATTCTGGTTAAGCGTTTGGAGCAGCAGAATTGCGAAAAATTTTTTGCCTTCTCAACCATTTCTTGGCTTCAAACTCCCATATCTCGCGAACGGATTGACCTAACCAAGATATTCCTATTGCATCTGAAAGTAGAAACTCGCCCGTTTACAACGGTGTGTGTATTTTTTCCCTAGGCCATTTTGGTTAAGCGTTTGGAGCAGCAGAAGTGCGTAAAATTTGTTGTCTTTTCAACCATTTCTTGGCTTCAAACTCCCATATCTCGCGAACGGATTGACCTAACCCAAAAATTCCTATTGCATCTGAAAGTAGAAACTAGCCCGATTACAGGGGTATGTGTATTTTCTCCCTAGGCCATTCTGGTTAAGCGTTTGGAGCAGCAGAATTGCGAAAAATTTGTTGTCTTCTCAACCATTTCTTAGCTTCAAACTCCCATACCTCGCGAAGGGATTGACCTAACCCAAAAATTCCTGTTGCATATGAAAGTAGAAACTCGCCCGATTACAACGGTATGTGTATTTTTTCCCTAGGCCATTCTGGTTAAGCGTTTGGAGCAGCAGAAGTGCGTAAAATTTGTTGTCTTCTCAACCATTTCTTAGCTTCAAACTCCCATATGTCGCGAACGGATTGACCAAACCCAAAAATTCCTGCTGCGTTTGAAAGTAGAAACTCGCCCGATTACAACGTTATGTGTATTTTTTCCCTAGGCCATTTTGGTTAAGCGTTTGGAGCAGCAGAAGTGCGTAAAATTTGTTGTCTTTTCAACCATTTCTTAGCTTCAAACTCCCATATGTCGCGAACGGATTGACCTAACCCAACAATTCCTGTAGCGTCTGAAAGTAGAAACTCGCCCGATTACAACGGTATGTGTATTTTTTCCCTAGCCCATTCTTGTTAAGCGTTTGGTTCAGCAGAATTGCGAAAAATTTGTTGTCTTCTCAACCATTTCTTAGTTTCAAAGTCCCATATCTCGCGAACGGATTGACCAAATCCAAAATTTCCTGCTGCGTCTGAAAGTAGAAACTAGCCCGATTACAACGGTATGTGTATTTTCTCCCTAGGCCATTCTGGTTATGCGTTTGGAGCAGCAGAATTGCGAAAAATTTTTTGCCTTCTCAACCATTTCTTGGCTTCAAACTCCCATATCTCGCGAACGGATTGACCTCACCCAAAAATTCCTATTGCATCTGAAAGTAGAAACTAGCCCGATTACAACGGTATGTGTATTTTCTCCCTAGGCCATTCTGGTTAAGCGTTTGGAGCAGCAGAATTGCGAAAAATTTATTGCCTTCTCAACCATTTCTTGACTTCAAACTCCCATATCTCGCGAACGGATTGACCTAACCCAAAAATTCCTATTGCATCTGAAAGTAGAAGCTCGCCCGATTACAACGGTATGTGTATTTTTTCCCTAGGCCATTCTGGTTAAGCGTTTGGAGCAGCAGAATTGCGAAAAATTTTTTGCCCTCTCAACCATTTCTTGGCTTCAAACTCCCATATCTCGCGAACGGATTGACCTTACCCAAAAATTCCTATTGCATCTGAAAGTAGAAGCTCGCCCGATTACAACGGTGTGTGTATTTTTTCCCTAGGCCATTCTGGTTAAGCGTTTGGAGCAGCAGAATTGCGAAAAATTTTTTGCCTTATCAACCATTTCTTGGCTCAAACTCCCATATCTCGCTATCGGATTGACCTAACCCAAAAATTCCAATTGCATCTGAAAGTAGAAACTCGCCCGATTACAACGGTATGTGCATTTTTTCCCTAGGCGATTCTGGTTAAGCGTTTGGAGCAGCAGAATTGCGAAAAATTTGTTGTCATCTCAACCATTTCTTAGCTTCAAACTCCCATATCTCGCGAACGGATTGACCTAACCCAAAAATTCCTGTTGCATCTGAAAGTACAAACTCGCCCGATTACAACGGTATGTGTATTTTTTCCCTAGGCCATTCTGGTTATGCGTTTGGAGCAGCAGAATTGCGAAAAATTTTTTGTCTTCTCAACCATTTCTTAGCTTCAAACTCCCATATCTCGCGAACGGATTGACCTAAACCAAAAATTCCTGTTGCATCTGAAAGTAGAAACTCGCCCGATTACAGCGGTATTTGTATTTTTTCCCTAGGCCATTCTGGTTAAGCGTTTGGAGCAGCAGAATTGCGAAAAATTTTTTACCTTCTCAACCATTTCTTGGCTTCAAACTCCCATATCTCGCGAACGGATTGACCTAACCCAAAAATTCCTATTGCATCTGAAAGTAGAAACTAGCCCGATTACAGGGGTATGTGTATTTTCTCCCTAGGCCATTCTGGTTAAGCGTTTGGAGCAGCAGAATTGCGAAAAATTTGTTGTCTTCTCAACCATTTCTTAGCTTCATACTCCCATATCTCGCGAACGGATTGACCTAACCCAAAAATTCCTGTTGCATATGAAAGTAGAAACTCGCCCGATTACAACGGTATGTGTATTTTTTCCCTAGGCCATTTTGGTTAAGCGTTTGGAGCAGCAGAAGTGCGTAAAATTTGTTGTCTTTTCAACCATTTCTTAGCTTCAAACTCCCATATGTCGCGAACGGATTGACCAAACCCAAAAATTCCTGCTGCGTTTGAAAGTAGAAACTAGCCCGATTACAACGGTATGTGTATTTTCTCCCTAGGCCATTCTGGTTAAGCGTTTGGAGCAGCAGAATTGCGAAAAATTTTTTGCCTTCTCAACCATTTCTTAGCTTCAAACTCCCATATCTCGCGAACGGATTGACCTAACCCAAAAATTCCTGTTGCATATGAAAGTAGAAACTCGCCCGATTACAACGGTATGTGTATTTTTTCCCTAGGCCATTCTGGTTAAGCGTTTGGAGCAGCAGAAGTGCGTAAAATTTGTTGTCTTCTCAACCATTTCTTAGCTTCAAACTCCCATATGTCGCGAACGGATTGACCAAACCCAAAAATTCCTGCTGCGTTTGAAAGTAGAAACTCGCCCGATTACAACGGTATGCGTATTTTTTCCCTAGGCCATTTTGGTTAAGCGTTTGGAGCAGCAGAAGTGCGTAAAATTTGTTGTCTTTTCAACCATTTCTTAGCTTCAAACTCCCATATGTCGCGAACGGATTGACCAAACCCAAAAATTCCTGCTGCGTTTGAAAGTAGAAACTAGCCCGATTACAACGGTATGTGTATTTTCTCCCTAGGCCATTCTGGTTAAGCGTTTGGAGCAGCAGAATTGCGAAAAATTTTTTGCCTTCTCAACCATTTCTTGGCTTCAAACTCCCATATCTCGCGAACGGATTGACCTAACCAAAATATTCCTATTGCATCTGAAAGTAGAAACTCGCCCGTTTACAACGGTGTGTGTATTTTTTCCCTAGGCCATTTTGGTTAAGCGTTTGGAGCAGCAGAAGTGCGTCAAATTTGTTGTCTTTTCAACCATTTCTTGGCTTCAAACTCCCATATCTCGCGAACGGATTGACCTAACCCAAAAATTCCTATTGCATCTGAAAGTAGAAACTAGCCCGATTACAGGGGTATGTGTATTTTCTCCCTAGGCCATTCTGGTTAAGCGTTTGGAGCAGCAGAATTGCGAAAAATTTGTTGTCTTCTCAACCATTTCTTAGCTTCAAACTCCCATACCTCGCGAACGGATTGACCTAACCCAAAAATTCCTGTTGCATATGAAAGTAGAAACTCGCCCGATTACAACGGTATGTGTATTTTTTCCCTAGGCCATTCTGGTTAAGCGTTTGGAGCAGCAGAAGTGCGTAAAATTTGTTGTCTTCTCAACCATTTCTTAGCTTCAAACTCCCATATGTCGCGAACGGATTGACCAAACCCAAAAATTCCTGCTGCGTTTGAAAGTAGAAACTCGCCCGATTACAACGTTATGTATATTTTTTCCCTAGGCCATTTTGGTTAAGCGTTTGGAGCAGCAGAAGTGCGTAAAATTTGTTGTCTTTTCAACCATTTCTTAGCTTCAAACTCCCATATGTCGCGAACGGATTGAACAAACCCAAAAATTCCTGCTGCGTTTGAAAGTAGAAACTAGCCCGATTACAACGGTATGTGTATTTTCTCCCTAGGCCATTCTGGTTAAGCGTTTGGAGCAGCAGAATTGCGAAAAATTTTTTGCCTTCTCAACCATTTCTTGGCTTCAAACTCCCATATCTCGCGAACGGATTGACCTAACCAAAATATTCCTATTGCATCTGAAAGTAGAAACTCGCCCGATTACAACGGTGTGTGTATTTTTTCCCTAGGCCATTCTGGTTAAGCGTTTGGAGCAGCAGAATTGCGAAAAATTTTTTGCCTTCTCAACCATTTCTTGGCTTCAAACTCCCATATCTCGCGAACGGATTGACCTAACCCAAAAATTCCTATTGCATCTGAAAGTAGAAACTAGCCCGATTACAGGGGTATGTGTATTTTCTCCCTAGGCCATTCTGGTTAAGCGTTTGGAGCAGCAGAATTGCGAAAAATTTGTTGTCTTCTCAACCATTTCTTGGGTTCAAACTCCCATATCTCGCGAACGGATTGACCTAACCCAAAAATTCCTGTTGTGTCTGAAAGTAGAAACTCGCCCGATTACAGCGGTATGTGTATTTTTTCCCTAGCCCATTCTGGTTAAGCGTTTGGAGCAGCAGAATTGCGAAAAATTTTTTGCCTTCTCAACCATTTCTTGGCTTCAAACTCCCATATCTAGCGAACGGATTGACCTAACCCAAAAATTCCTATTGCATCTGAAAGTAGAAACTCGCTCGATTACAGCGGTATGTGTATTTTTTCCCTAGGCCATTCTGGTTAAGCGTTTGGAGCAGCAGAATTGCGAAAAATTTATTGCCTTCTCAACCATTTCTTGGCTTCAATCTCCCATATCTCGCGAACGGATTGACCTAACCCAAAAATTCCTGTTGCATATGAAAGTAGAAACTCGCCCGATTACTACGGTATGTGTATTTTTTCCCTAGGCCATTCTGGTTAAGCGTTTGGAGCAGCAGAAGTGCGTAAAATTTGTTGTCTTCTCAACCATTTCTTAGCTTCAAACTCCCATATCTGGCGAACGGATTGACCAAACCCAAAAATTCCTGCTGCGTTTGAAAGTAGAAACTAGCCCGATTACAACGGTATGTGTATTTTTTCCCTAGGCCATTCTGGTTAGGCGTTTGGAGCAGCAGAATTGCGAAAAATTTGTTGTCTTCTCAACCATTTCTTGGCTTCAAACTCCCATATCTCGCGAACGGATTGACCTCACCCAAAAATTCCTGTTGTGTCTGAAAGTAGAAACTCGCCCGATTACAGCGGTATGTGTATTTTTCCCTAGCCCATTCTGGTTAAGCGTTTGGAGCAGCAGAATTGCGAAAAATTTTCTGCCTTCTCAACCATTTCTTGGCTTCAAACTCCCATATCTCGCGAACGGATTGACCTAACCCAACAATTCCTGTAGCGTCTGAAAGTAGAAACTCGCCCGATTACAACGGTATGTGTATTTTTTCCCTAGCCCATTCTTGTTAAGCGTTTGGTTCAGCAGAATTGCGAAAAATTTGTTGTCTTCTCAACCATTTCTTAGTTTCAAAGTCCCATATCTCGCGAACGGATTGACCAAACCCAAAAATTCCTGCTGCGTCTGAAAGTAGAAACTAGCCCGATTACAACGGTATGTGTATTTTCTCCCTAGGCCATTCTGGTTATGCGTTTGGAGCAGCAGAATTGCGAAAAATTTTTTGCCTTCTCAACCATTTCTTGGCTTCAAACTCCCATATCTCGCGAACGGATTGACCTAACCCAACAATTCCTGTAGCGTCTGAAAGTAGAAACTCGCCCGATTACAACGGTATGTGTATTTTTTCCCTAGCCCATTCTTGTTAAGCGTTTGGTTCAGCAGAATTGCGAAAAATTTGTTGTCTTCTCAACCATTTCTTAGTTTCAAAGTCCCATATCTCGCGAACGGATTGACCAAACCCAAAAATTCCTGCTGCGTCTGAAAGTAGAAACTAGCCCGATTACAACGGTATGTGTATTTTCTCCCTAGGCCATTCTGGTTATGCGTTTGGAGCAGCAGAATTGCGAAAAATTTTTTGCCTTCTCAACCATTTCTTGGCTTCAAACTCCCATATCTCGCGAACGGATTGACCTAACCCAACAATTCCTGTAGCGTCTGAAAGTAGAAACTCGCCCGATTACAACGGTATGTGTATTTTTTCCCTAGCCCATTCTTGTTAAGCGTTTGGTTCAGCAGAATTGCGAAAAATTTGTTGTCTTCTCAACCATTTCTTAGTTTCAAAGTCCCATATCTCGCGAACGGATTGACCAAACCCAAAAATTCCTGCTGCGTCTGAAAGTAGAAACTAGCCCGATTACAACGGTATGTGTATTTTCTCCCTAGGCCATTCTGGTTATGCGTTTGGAGCAGCAGAATTGCGAAAAATTTTTTGCCTTCTCAACCATTTCTTGGATTCAAACTCCCATATCTCGCGAACGGATTGACCTCACCCAAAAATTCCTATTGCATCTGAAAGTAGAAACTAGCCCGATTACAGGGGTATGTGTATTTTCTCCCTAGGCCATTCTGGTTAAGCGTTTGGAGCAGCAGAATTGCGAAAAATTTGTTGTCTTCTCAACCATTTCTTGGCTTCAAACTCCCATATCCCGCGAACGGATTGACCTAACCCAAAAATTCCTATTGCATCTGAAAGTAGAAACTCGCCCGATGACAACGGTGTGTGTATTTTTTCCCTAGGCCATTCTGGTTAAGCGTTTGGAGCAGCAGAATTGCGAAAAATTTTTTGCCTTCTCAACCATTTCTTGGATTCAAACTCCCATATCTCGCGAACGGATTGACCTAACCCAAAAATTCCTGTAGCGTCTGAAAGTAGAAACTCGGCCGATTACTACGGTATGTATATTTTTTCCCTAGCCCACTCTGGTCAAGCGTTTGGAGCAGCAGAATTGCGAAAAATTTGTTTTCTTCTCAACCATTTCTTGGCTTCAAACTCCCATATCTCGCGAAAGGATTGACCTATCCAAAAAATTCCTATTGCATCTGAAAGTAGAAACTCGCCCGATTACAGCGGTATGTGTATTTTCTCCCTATGCCATTCTGGTTAAGCGTTTGGAGCAGCAGAATTGCGAAAAATTTGTTGCCTTCTCAACCATTTCTTGGCTTCAAACTCCCATATCTCGCGAACGGATTGACCTAACCCAAAAATTCCTGTAGCGTCTGAAAGTAGAAACTCGGCCGATTACTACGGTATGTGTATTTTTTCCCTAGCCCACTCTGGTCAAGCGTTTGGAGCAGCAGAATTGCGAAAAATTTGTTTTCTTCTCAACCATTTCTTGGCTTCAAACTCCCATATCTCGCGAAAGGATTGACCTAACCAAAAAATTCCTATTGCATCTGAAAGTAGAAACTCGCCCGATTACAACGGTATGTGTATTTTTTCCCTAGGCCATTCTGGTTAGGCGTTTGGAGCAGCAGAATTGCGAAAAATTTTTTGCCTTCTCAACCATTTCTTGGCTTCAAACTCCCATATCTCGCGAACGGATTGACCTAACTCAAAAATTCCTGTTGCGTCTGAAAGTAGAAACTAGCCCGATTACAACGGTATGTGTATTTTATCCCTAGGCCATTCTGGTTAAGCGTTTGGAGCAGCAGAATTGCGAAAAATTTTTTGCCTTCTCAACCATTTCTTGGCTTCAAACTCCCATATCTCGCGAACGGATTGACCTCACCCAAAAATTCCTATTGCATCTGAAAGTAGAAACTAGCCCGATTTCAACGGTATGTGTATTTTTACCCTAGGCCATTCTGGTTAGGCGTTTGGAGCAGCAGAATTGCGAAAAATTTTTTGCCTTCTCAACCATTTCTTGGCTTCAAACTCCCATATCTCGCGAACGGATTGACCAAACCCAAAAATTCCTGCTGCGTTTGAAAGTAGAAACTAGCCCGATTACAACGGTATGTGTATTTTCTCCCTAGGCCATTCTGGTTAAGCGTTTGGAGCAGCAGAATTGCGAAAAATTTGTTTTCTTCTCAACCATTTCTTGGCTTCAAACTCCCATATCTCGCGAAAGGATTGACCTAACCAAAAAATTCCTATTGCATCTGAAAGTAGAAACTCTCCCGATTACAACGGTATGTGTATTTTTTCCCTAGGCCATTCTGGTTAGGCGTTTGGAGCAGCAGAATTGCGAAAAATTTTTTGCCTTCTCAACCATTTCTTGGCTTCAAACTCCCATATCTCGCGAACGGATTGACCTAACTCAAAAATTCCTGTTGCGTCTGAAAGTAAAAACTCGCCCGATTACAGCGGTATGTGTATTTTTACCCTAGGCCATTCTGGTTAAGCGTTTGGAGCAGCAGAATTGCGAAAAGTTTTCTGCCTTCTCAACCATTTCTTGGCTTCAAACTCCCATATCTCGCGAACGGATTGACCTAACCCATCAATTCCTGTAGCGTCTGATAGTAGAAACTCGCCCGATTACAACGGTATGTGTATTTTTTCCCTAGCCCATTCTTGTTAAGCGTTTGGTTCAGCAGAATTGCGAAAAATTTGTTGTCTTCTCAACCATTTCTTAGTTTCAAAGTCCCATATCTCGCGAACGGATTGACCAAACCCAAAAATTCCTGCTGCGTCTGAAAGTAGAAACTAGCCCGATTACAACGGTATGTGTATTTTCTCCCTAGGCCATTCTGGTTATGCGTTTGGAGCAGCAGAATTGCGAAAAATTTTTTGCCTTCTCAACCATTTCTTGGCTTCAAACTCCCATATCTCGCGAACGGATTGACCTCACCCAAAAATTCCTATTGCATCTGAAAGTAGAAACTAGCCCGGTTACAACGGTATGTGTATTTTCTCCCTAGGCCATTCTGGTTAAGCGTTTGGAGCAGCAGAATTGCGAAAAATTTGTTGTCTTCTCAACCATTTCTTGGCTTCAAACTCCCATATCCCGCGAACGGATTGACCTAACCCAAAAATTCCTATTGCATCTGAAAGTAGAAACTCGCCCGATTACAACGGTGTGTGTATTTTTTCCCTAGGCCATTCTGGTTAAGCGTTTGGAGCAGCAGAATTGCGAAAAATTTTTTGCCTTCTCAACCATTTCTTGGCTTCAAACTCCCATATCTCGCGAACGGATTGACCTAACCCAAAAAGTCCTATTGCATCTGAAAGTAGAAACTAGCCCGATTACAGCGGTATGTGTATTTTCTCCCTAGGCCATTCTGGTTAAGCGTTTGGAGCAGCAGAATTGCGAAAAATTTTTTGCCCTCTCAACCATTTCTTGGCTTCAAACTCCCATATCTCGCGAACGGATTGACCTAACCCAAAAATTCCTATTGCATCTGAAAGTAGAAACTCGCCCGATGACAACGGTGTGTGTATTTTTTCCCTAGGCCATTCTGGTTAAGCGTTTGGAGCAGCAGAATTGCGAAAAATTTTTTGCCTTCTCAACCATTTCTTGCTTCAAACTCCCATATCGCGCGAACGGATTGCCCTAACCCAAAAATTCCTATTGCATCTGAAAGTAGAAACTAGCCCGATTACAGGGGTATGTGTATTTTCTCCCTAGGCCATTCTGGTTAAGCGTTTGGAGCAGCAGAATTGCGAAAAATTTGTTGCCTTCTCAACCATTTCTTGGCTTCAAACTCCCATATCTCGCGAACGGATTGACCTCACCCAAAAATTCCTATTGCATCTGAAAGTAGAAACTAGCCCGATTTCAACGGTATGTGTATTTTCTACCTAGGCCATTCTGGTTAAGCGTTTGGAGCAGCAGAATTGCGAAAAATTTTTTGCCTTCTCAACCATTTCTTGGCTCAAACTCCCATATCTCGCGAACGGATTGACCTAACCCAAAAATTCCTGTAGCGTCTGAAAGTATAAACTCGGCCGATTACTACGGTATGTGTATTTTTCCCTAGCCCACACTGGTCAAGCGTTTGGAGCAGCAGAATTGCGAAAAATTTGTTTTCTTCTCAACCATTTCTTGGCTTCAAACTCCCATATCTCGCGAAAGGATTGACCTAACCAAAAAATTCCTATTGCATCTGAAAGTAGAAACTCGCCCGATTACAACGGTATGTGTATTTTTACCCTAGGCCATTCTGGTTAGGCGTTTGGAGCAGCAGAATTGCGAAAAATTTTTTGCCTTCTCAACCATTTCTTGGCTTCAAACTCCCATATCTCGCGAACGGATTGACCAAACCCAAAAATTCCTGCTGCGTTTGAAAGTAGAAACTAGCCCGATTACAACGGTATGTGTATTTTCTCCCTAGGCCATTCTGGTTAAGCGTTTGGAGCAGCAGAATTGCGAAAAATTTGTTTTCTTCTCAACCATTTCTTGGCTTCAAACTCCCATATCTCGCGAAAGGATTGACCTAACCAAAAAATTCCTATTGCATCTGAAAGTAGAAACTCTCCCGATTACAACGGTATGTGTATTTTTTCCCTAGGCCATTCTGGTTAGGCGTTTGGAGCAGCAGAATTGCGAAAAATTTTTTGCCTTCTCAACCATTTCTTGGCTTCAAACTCCCATATCTCGCGAACGGATTGACCTAACTCAAAAATTCCTGTTGCGTCTGAAAGTAGAAACTCGCCCGATTACAGCGGTATGTGTATTTTTACCCTAGGCCATTCTGGTTAAGCGTTTGGAGCAGCAGAAATGCGAAAAGTTTTCTGCCTTCTCAACCATTTCTTGGCTTCAAACTCCCATATCTCGCGAACGGATTGACCTAACCCAACAATTCCTGTAGCGTTTGAAAGTAGAAACTCGCCCGATTACAACGGTATGTGTATTTTTTCCCTAGCCCATTCTTGTTAAGCGTTTGGTTCAGCAGAATTGCGAAAAATTTTTTGCCTTCTCAACCATTTCTTGGCTTCAAACTCCCATATCTCGCGAACGGATTGACCTAACTCAAAAATTCCTGTTGCGTCTGAAAGTAGAAACTCGCCCGATTACAACGGTATGTGTATTTTTTCCCTAGGCCATTCTGGTTAGGCGTTTGGAGCAGCAGAATTGCGAAAAATTTTTTGCCTTCTCAACCATTTCTTGGCTTCAAACTCCCATATCTCGCGAACGGATTGACCTCACCCAAAAATTCCTATTGCATCTGAAAGTAGAAACTAGCCCGATTTCAACGGTATGTGTATTTTCTACCTAGGCCATTCTGGTTAAGCGTTTGGAGCAGCAGAATTGCGAAAAATTTGTTGCCTTCTCAACCATTTCTTGGCTCAAACTCCCATATCTCGCGAACGGATTGACCTAACCCAAAAATTCCAATTGCATCTGAAAGTAGAAACGCGCCCGATTACAACGGTATGTGTATTTTTTCCCTAGGCAATTCTGGTTAAGCGTTTGGAGCAGCAGAATTGCGAAAAATTTTTTGCCTTCTCAACCATTTCTTGGCTTCAAACTCCCATATCTCGCGAACGGATTGACCTAACCCAAAAATTCCTGTAGCGTCTGAAAGTAGAAACTCGGCCGATTACTACGGTATGTGTATTTTTTCTCTAGCCCACACTGGTCAAGCGTTTGGAGCAGCAGAATTGCGAAAAATTTGTTTTCTTCTCAACCATTTCTTGGCTTCAAACTCCCATATCTCGCGAAAGGATTGACCTAACCAAAAAATTCCTATTGCATCTGAAAGTAGAATCTCGCCCGATTACATCGGTATGTGTATTTTTTTCCTAGGCCATTCTGGTTAGGCGTTTGGAGCAGCAGAATTGCGAAAAATTTTTTGCCTTCTCAACCATTTCTTGGCTTCAAACTCCCATATCTCGCGAACGGATTGACCTAACCCAAAAATTCCTGTAGCGCCTGAAAGTAGAAACTCGGCCGATTACTACGGTATGTGTATTTTTTCCCTAGCCCACTCTGGTCAAGCGTTTGGAGCAGCAGAAATGCGAAAAATTTGTTTTCTTCTCAACCATTTCTTGGCTTCAATCTCCCATATCTCGCGAAAGGATTGACCTAACCAAAAAATTCCTATTGCATCTGAAAGTAGAAACTCGCCCGATTACAACGGTATGTGTATTTTTTCCCTAGGCCATTCTGGTTAGGCGTTTGGAGCAGCAGAATTGCGAAAAATTTTTTGCCTTCTCAACCATTTCTTGGCTTCAAACTCCCATATCTCGCGAACGGATTGACCTAACTCAAAAATCCCTGTTGCGTCTGAAAGTAGAAACTATCCCGATTACAACGGTATGTGTATTTTATCCCTAGGCCATTCTGGTTAAGCGTTTGGAGCAGCAGAATTGCGAAAAATTTTTTGCCTTCTCAACCATTTCTTGGCTTCAAACTCCCATATCTCGCGAACGGATTGACCTAACCCAAAAATTCCTGTAGCGTCTGAAAGTAGAAACTCGGCCGATTACTACGGTATGTGTATTTTTTCCCTAGCCCACACTGGTCAAGCGTTTGGAGCAGCAGAATTGCGAAAAATTTGTTTTCTTCTCAACCATTTCTTGGCTTCAAACTCCCATATCTCGCGAAAGGATTGACCTAACCAAAAAATTCCTATTGCATCTGAAAGTAGAAACTCGCCCGATTACAACGGTATGTGTATTTTTTTCCTAGGCCATTCTGGTTAGGCGTTTGGAGCAGCAGAATTGCGAAAAATTTGTTGTCTTCTCAACCATTTCTTGGCTTCAAACTCCCATATCCCGCGAACGGATTGACCTAACCCAAAAATTCCTATTGCATCTGAAAGTAGAAACTCGCCCGATTACAACGGTGTGTGTATTTTTTCCCTAGGCCATTCTGGTTAAGCGTTTGGAGCAGCAGAATTGCGAAAAATTTTTTGCCTTCTCAACCATTTCTTGGCTTCAAACTCCCATATCTCGCGAACGGATTGACCTAACCCAAAAAGTCCTATTGCATCTGAAAGTAGAAACTAGCCCGATTACAGCGGTATGTGTATTTTCTCCCTAGGCCATTCTGGTTAAGCGTTTGGAGCAGCAGAATTGCGAAAAATTTTTTGCCTTCTCAACCATTTCTTGGCTTCAAACTCCCATATCTCGCGAACGGATTGACCTAACCCAAAAAGTCCTATTGCATCTGAAAGTAGAAACTAGCCCGATTACAGCGGTATGTGTATTTTCTCCCTAGGCCATTCTGGTTAAGCGTTTGGAGCAACAGAATTGCGAAAAATTTTTTGCCCAATCAACCATTTCTTGGCTTCAAACTCCCATACCTCGCGAACGGATTGACCTAACCCAAAAATTCCTATTGCATCTGAAAGTAGAAACTCGCCCGATTACAACGGTGTGTGTATTTTTTCCCTAGGCCATTCTGGTTAAGCGTTTGGAGCAGCAGAATTGCGAAAAATTTGTTTTCTTCTCAACCATTTCTTGGCTTCAAACTCCCATATCTCGCGAACGGATTGACCTCACCCAAAAATTCCTATTGCATCTGAAAGTAGAAACTAGCCCGATTTCAACGGTATGTGTATTTTCTACCTAGGCCATTCTGGTTAAGCGTTTGGAGCAGCAGAATTGCGAAAAATTTTTTGCCTTCTCAACCATTTCTTGGCTCAAACTCCCATATCTCGCGAACGGATTGACCTAACCCAAAAATTCCAATTGCATCTGAAAGTAGAAACGCGCCCGATTACAACGGTATGTGTATTTCTTCCCTAGGCAATTCTGGTTAAGCGTTTGGAGCAGCAGAATTGCGAAAAATTTTTTGCCTTCTCAACCATTTCTTGGCTTCAAACTCCCATATCTCGCGAACGGATTGACCTAACCCAAAAATTCCTGTAGCGCCTGAAAGTAGAAACTCGGCCGATTACTACGGTATGTGTATTTTTTCCCTAGCCCACTCTGGTCAAGCGTTTGGAGCAGCAGAATTGCGACAAAATTGTTTTCTTCTCAACCATTTCTTGGCTTCAAACTCCCATATCTCGCGAAAGGATTGACCTGACCAAAAAATTCCTATTGCATCTGAAAGTAGAAACTCGCCCGATTACAACGGTATGTGTATTTTTTCCCTAGGCCATTCTGGTTAGGCGTTTGGAGCAGCAGAATTGCGAAAAATTTTTTGCCTTCTCAACCATTTCTTGGCTTCAAACTCCCATATCTCGCGAACGGATTGACCTAACTCAAAAATTCCTGTTGCGTCTGAGAGTAGAAACTAGCCCGATTACAACGGTATGTGTATTTTATCCCTAGGCCATTCTGGTTAAGCGTTTGGAGCAGCAGAATTGCGAAAAATTTTTTGCCTTCTCAACCATTTCTTGGCTTCAAACTCCCATATCTCGCGAACGGATTGACCTAACCCAAAAATTCCTGTAGCGTCTGAAAGTAGAAACTCGGCCGATTACTACGGTATGTGCATTTTTTCCCTAGCCCACACTGGTCAAGCGTTTGGAGCAGCAGAATTGCGAAAAATTTGTTTTCTTCTCAACCATTTCTTGGCTTCAAACTCCCATATCTCGCGAAAGGATTGACCTATCCAAAAAATTCCTATTGCATCTGAAAGTAGAAACTCGCCCGATTACAACGGTATGTGTATTTTTTTCCTAGGCCATTCTGGTTAGGCGTTTGGAGCAGCAGAATTGCGAAAAATTTTTTGCCTTCTCAACCATTTCTTGGCTTCAAACTCCCATATCTCGCGAACGGATTGACCTCACCCAAAAATTCCTATTGCATCTGAAAGTAGAAACTAGCCCGATTTCAACGGTATGTGTATTTTTACCCTAGGCCATTCTGGTTAGGCGTTTGGAGCAGCAGAATTGCGAAAAATTTTTTGCCTTCTCAACCATTTCTTGGCTTCAAACTCCCATATCTCGCGAACGGATTGACCAAACCCAAAAATTCCTGCTGCGTTTGAAATTAGAAACTAGCCCGATTACAACGGTATGTGTATTTTCTCCCTAGGCCATTCTGGTTAAGCGTTTGGAGCAGCAGAATTGCGAAAAATTTGTTTTCTTCTCAACCATTTCTTGGCTTCAAACTCCCATATCTCGCGAAAGGATTGACCTAACCAAAAAATTCCTATTGCATTAGAAAGTAGAAACTCTCCCGATTACAACGGTATGTGTATTTTTTCCCTAGGCCATTCTGGTTAGGCGTTTGGAGCAGCAGAATTGCGAAAAATTTTTTGCCTTCTCAACCATTTCTTGGCTTCAAACTCCCATATCTCGCGAACGGATTGACCTAACTCAAAAATTCCTGTTGCGTCTGAAAGTAGAAACTCGCCCGATTACAGCGGTATGTGTATTTTTACCCTAGGCCATTCTGGTTAAGCGTTTGGAGCAGCAGAATTGCGAAAAGTTTTCTGCCTTCTCAACCATTTCTTGGCTTCAAACTCCCATATCTCGCGAACGGATTGACCTAACCCAACAATTCCTGTAGCGTCTGAAAGTAGAAACTCGCCCGATTACAACGGTATGTGTATTTTTTCCCTTGCCCATTCTTGTTAAGCGTTTGGTTCAGCAGAATTGCGAAAAATTTGTTGTCTTCTCAACCATTTCTTAGTTTCAAAGTCCCATATCTCGCGAACGGATTGACCAAACCCAAAAATTCCTGCTGCGTCTGAAAGTAGAAACTAGCCCGATTACAACGGTATGTGTATTTTCTCCCTAGGCCATTCTGGTTATGCGTTTGGAGCAGCAGAATTGCGAAAAATTTTTTGCCTTCTCAACCATTTCTTGGCTTCAAACTCCCATATCTCGCGAACGGATTGACCTCACCCGAAAATTCCTATTGCATCTGAAAGTAGAAACTAGCCCGATTACAACGGTATGTGTATTTTTTCCCTAGGCAATTCTGGTTAAGCGTTTGGAGCAGCAGAATTGCGAAAAATTTTTTGCCTTCTCAACCATTTCTTGGCTTCAAACTCCCATATCTCGCGACCGGATTGACCTAACCCAAAAATTCCTGTAGCGTCTGAAAGTGGAAACTCGGCCGATTACTACGGTATGTGTATTTTTTCCCTAGCCCACACTGGTCAAGCGTTTGGAGCAGCAGAATTGCGAAAAATTTGTTTTCTTCTCAACCATTTCTTGGCTTCAAACTCCCATATCTCGCGAAAGGATTGACCTAACCAAAAAATTCCTATTGCATCTGAAAGTAGAAACTCGCCCGATTACAACGGTATGTGTATTTTTTTCCTAGGCCATTCTGGTTAGGCGTTTGGAGCAGCAGAATTGCGAAAAATTTTTTGACTTCTCAACCATTTCTTGGCTTCAAACTCCCATATCTCGCGAACGGATTGACCTAACCCAAAAATTCCTGTAGCGCCTGAAAGTAGAAACTCGGCCGATTACTACGGTATGTGTATTTTTTCCCTAGCCCACTCTGGTCAAGCGTTTGGAGCAGCAGAATTGCGAAAAATTTGTTTTCTTCTCAACCATTTCTTGGCTTCAAACTCCCATATCTCGCGAAAGGATTGACCTAACCAAAAAATTCCTATTGCATCTGAAAGTAGAAACTCGCCCGATTACAACGGTATGTGTATTTTTTCCCTAGCCCACTCTGGTCAAGCGTTTGGAGCAGCAGAATTGCGAAAAATTTGTTTTCTTCTCAACCATTTCTTGGCTTCAAACTCCCATATCTCGCGAAAGGATTGACCTAACCAAAAAATTCCTATTGCATCTGAAAGTAGAAACTCGCCCGATTACAACGGTATGTGTATTTTTTCCCTAGGCCATTCTGGTTAGGCGTTTGGAGCAGCAGAATTGCGAAAAATTTGTTGTCATCTCAACCATTTCTTGGCTTCAAACTCCCATATCCCGCGAACGGATTGACCTAACCCAAAAATTCCTATTGCACCTGAAAGTAGAAACTCGCCCGATTACAACGGTGTGTGTATTTTTTCCCTAGGCCATTCTGGTTAAGCGTTTGGAGCAGCAGAATTGCGAAAAATTTTTTGCCTTCTCAACCATTTCTTGGCTTCAAACTCCCATATCTCGCGAACGGATTGACCTAACCCAAAAAGTCCTATTGCATCTGAAAGTAGAAACTAGCCCGATTACAGCGGTATGTGTATTTTCTCCCTAGGCCATTCTGGTTAAGCGTTTGGAGCAGCAGAATTGCGAAAAATTTTTTGCCTTCTCAACCATTTCTTGGCTTCAAACTCCCATATCTCGCGAACGGATTGACCTAACCCAAAAAGTCCTATTGCATCTGAAAGTAGAAACTAGCCCGATTACAGCGGTATGTGTATTTTCTCCCTAGGCCATTCTGGTTAAGCGTTTGGAGCAGCAGAATTGCGAAAAATTTTTTGCCCTCTCAACCATTTCTTGGCTTCAAACTCCCATACCTCGCGAACGGATTGACCTAACCCAAAAATTCCTATTGCATCTGAAAGTAGAAACTCGCCCGATTACAACGGTGTGTGTATTTTTTCCCTAGGCCATTCTGGTTAAGCGTTTGGAGCAGCAGAATTGCGAAAAATTTGTTTTCTTCTCAACCATTTCTTGGCTTCAAACTCCCATATCTCGCGAACGGATTGACCTCACCCAAAAATTCCTATTGCATCTGAAAGTAGAAACTAGCCCGATTTCAACGGTATGTGTATTTTCTACCTAGGCCATTCTGGTTAAGCGTTTGGAGCAGCAGAATTGCGAAAAATTTTTTGCCTTCTCAACCATTTCTTGGCTCAAACTCCCATATCTCGCGAACGGATTGACCTAACCCAAAAATTCCAATTGCATCTGAAAGTAGAAACGCGCCCGATTACAACGGTATGTGTATTTTTTCCCTAGGCAATTCTGGTTAAGCGTTTGGAGCAGCAGAATTGCGAAAAATTTTTTGCCTTCTCAACCATTTCTTGGCTTCAAACTCCCATATCTCGCGAACGGATTGACCTAACCCAAAAATTCCTGTAGCGCCTGAAAGTAGAAACTCGGCCGATTACTACGGTATGTGTATTTTTTCCCTAGCCCACTCTGGTCAAGCGTTTGGAGCAGCAGAATTGCGAAAAATTTGTTTTCTTCTCAACCATTTCTTGGCTTCAAACTCCCATATCTCGCGAAAGGATTGACCTAACCAAAAAATTCCTATTGCATCTGAAAGTAGAAACTCGCCCGATTACAACGGTATGTGTATTTTTTCCCTAGGCCATTCTGGTCAGGCGTTTGGAGCAGCAGAATTGCGAAAAATTTTTTGCCTTCTCAACCATTTCTTGGCTTCAAACTCCCATATCTCGCGAACGGATTGACCTAACTCAAAAATTCCTGTTGCGTCTGAGAGTAGAAACTTAGCCCGATTACAACGGTATGTGTATTTTATCCCTAGGCCATTCTGGTTAAGCGTTTGGAGCAGCAGAATTGCGAAAAATTTTTTGCCTTCTCAACCATTTCTTGGCTTCAAACTCCCATATCTCGCGAACGGATTGACCTAACCCAAAAATTCCTGTAGCGTCTGAAAGTAGAAACTCGGCCGATTACTACGGTATGTGTATTTTTTCCCTAGCCCACACTGGTCAAGCGTTTGGAGCAGCAGAATTGCGAAAAATTTGTTTTCTTCTCAACCATTTCTTGGCTTCAAACTCCCATATCTCGCGAAAGGATTGACCTATCCAAAAAATTCCTATTGCATCTGAAAGTAGAAACTCGCCCGATTACAACGGTATGTGTATTTTTTCCCTAGGCCATTCTGGTTAGGCGTTTGGAGCAGCAGAATTGCGAAAAATTTTTTGCCTTCTCAACCATTTCTTGGCTTCAAACTCCCATATCTCGCGAACGGATTGACCTAACTCAAAAATTCCTGTTGCGTCTGAAAGAAGAAACTCGCCCGATTACAGCGGTATGTGTATTTTTACCCTAGGCCATTCTGGTTAAGCGTTTGGAGCAGCAGAATTGCGAAAAGTTTTCTGCCTTCTCAACCATTTCTTGGCTTCAAACTCCCATATCTCGCGAACGGATTGACCTAACCCAACAATTCCTGTAGCGTCTGAAAGTAGAAACTCGCCCGATTGCAACGGTATGTGTATTTTTTCCCTTGCCCATTCTTGTTAAGCGTTTGGTTCAGCAGAATTGCGAAAAATTTTATGTCTTCTCAACCATTTCTTAGTTTCAAAGTCCCATATCTCGCGAACGGATTGACCAAACCCAAAAATTCCTGCTGCGTCTGAAAGTAGAAACTAGCCCGATTACAACGGTATGTGTATTTTCTCCCTAGGCCATTCTGGTTATGCGTTTGGAGCAGCAGAATTGCGAAAAATTTTTTGCCTTCTCAACTATTTCTTGGCTTCAAACTCCCATATCTCGCGAACGGATTGACCTCACCCGAAAATTCCTATTGCATCTGAAAGTAGAAACTAGCCCGATTACAACGGTATGTGTATTTTTTCCCTAGGCAATTCTGGTTAAGCGTTTGGAGCAGCAGAATTGCGAAAAATTTTTTGCCTTCTCAACCATTTCTTGGCTTCAAACTCCCATATCTCGCGAACGGATTGACCTAACCCAAAAATTCCTGTAGCGTCTGAAAGTAGAAACTCGGCCGATTACTACGGTATGTGTATTTTTTCCCTAGCCCACACTGGTCAAGCGTTTGGAGCAGCAGAATTGCGAAAAATTTGTTTTCTTCTCAACCATTTCTTGGCTTCAAACTCCCATATCTCGCGAAAGGATTGACCTAACCAAAAAATTCCTATTGCATCTGAAAGTAGAAACTCGCCCGATTACAACGGTATGTGTATTTTTTTCCTAGGCCATTCTGGTTAGGCGTTTGGAGCAGCAGAATTGCGAAAAATTTTTTGCCTTCTCAACCATTTCTTGGCTTCAAACTCCCATATCTCGCGAACGGATTGACCTAACCCAAAAATTCCTGTAGCGCCTGAAAGTAGAAACTCGGCCGATTACTACGGTATGTGTATTTTTTCCCTAGCCCACTCTGGTCAAGCGTTTGGAGCAGCAGAATTGCGAAAAATTTGTTTTCTTCTCAACCATTTCTTGGCTTCAAACTCCCATATCTCGCGAAAGGATTGACCTAACCAAAAAATTCCTATTGCATCTGAAAGTAGAAACTCGCCCGATTACAACGGTATGTGTATTTTTTCCCTAGGCCATTCTGGTTAGGCGTTTGGAGCAGCAGAATTGCGAAAAATTTTTTGCCTTCTCAACCATTTCTTGGCTTCAAACTCCCATATCTCGCGAACGGATTGACCTAACTCAAAAATTCCTGTTGCGTCTGAGAGTAGAAACTAGCCCGATTACAACGGTATGTGTATTTTTACCCTAGGCCATTCTGGTTAGGCGTTTGGAGCAGCAGAATTGCGAAAAATTTTTTGCCTTCTCAACCATTTCTTGGCTTCAAACTCCCATATCTCGCGAACGGATTGACCAAACCCAAAAATTCCTGCTGCTTTTGAAAGTAGAAACTAGCCCGATTACAACGGTATGTGTATTTTCTCCCTAGGCCATTCTGGTTAAGCGTTTGGAGCAGCAGAATTGCGAAAAATTTGTTTTCTTCTCAACCATTTCTTGGCTTCAAACTCCCATATCTCGCGAAAGGATTGACCTAACCAAAAAATTCCTATTGCATTAGAAAGTAGAAACTCTCCCGATTACAACGGTATGTGTATTTTTTCCCTAGGCCATTCTGGTTAGGCGTTTGGAGCAGCAGAATTGCGAAAAATTTTTTGCCTTCTCAACCATTTCTTGGCTTCAAACTCCCATAGCTCGCGAACGGATTGACCTAACTCAAAAATTCCTGTTGCGTCTGAAAGTAGAAACTCGCCCGATTACAGCGGTATGTGTATTTTTACCCTAGGCCATTCTGGTTAAGCGTTTGGAGCAGCAGAATTGCGAAAAGTTTTCTGCCTTCTCAACCATTTCTTGGCTTCAAACTCCCATATCTCGCGAACGGATTGACCTAACCCAACAATTCCTGTAGCGTCTGAAAGTAGAAACTCGCCCGATTACAACGGTATGTGTATTTTTTCCCTTGCCCATTCTTGTTAAGCGTTTGGTTCAGCAGAATTGCGAAAAATTTGTTGTCTTCTCAACCATTTCTTAGTTTCAAAGTCCCATATCTCGCGAACGGATTGACCAAACCCAAAAATTCCTGCTGCGTCTGAAAGTAGAAACTAGCCCGATTACAACGGTATGTGTATTTTCTCCCTAGGCCATTCTGGTTATGCGTTTGGAGCAGCAGAATTGCGAAAAATTTTTTGCCTTCTCAACCATTTCTTGGCTTCAAACTCCCATATCTCGCGAACGGATTGACCTCACCCAAAAATTCCTATTGCATCTGAAAATAGAAACTAGCCCGATTACAACGGTATGTGTATTTTCTCCCTAGGCCATTCTGGTTAAGCGTTTGGAGCAGCAGAATTGCGAAAAATTTGTTGTCTTCTCAACCATTTCTTGGCTTCAAACTCCCATATCCCGCGAACGGATTGACCTAACCCAAAAATTCCTATTGCATCTGAAAGTAGAAACTCGCCCGATTACAACGGTGTGTGTATTTTTTCCCTAGGCCATTCTGGTTAAGCGTTTGGAGCAGCAGAATTGCGTAAAATTTTTTGCCTTCTCAACCATTTCTTGGCTCAAACTCCCATATCTCGCGAACGGATTGACCTAACCCAAAAATTCCAATTGCATCTGAAAGTAGAAACTCGCCCGATTACAACGGTATGTGTATTTTTTCCCTAGGCCATTCTTGTTAAGCGTTTGGACCAGCAGAATTGCGAAAAATTTGTAGTCTTCTCAACCATTTCTTAGCTTCAAACTCCCATATCTCGCGAACGGATTGACCTAACCCAAAAATTCCTGTTGCACCTGAAAGTAGAAACTCGGCCGATTACAACGGTATGTGAATTTTTTCCCTGGGCCATTCCTGTTAAGCGTTTGGAGCAGAATAATTGCGAAAAATTTGTTTTCTTCTCAACCATTTCTTGGCTTCAAACTCCCATATCTCGCGAAAGGATTGACCTAACCAAAAAATTCCTATTGCATCTGAAAGTAGAAACTCGCCCGATTACAACGGTATGTGTATTTTTTCCCTAGGCAATTCTGGTTAGGCGTTTGGAGCAGCAGAATTGCGAAAAATTTTTTGCCTTCTCAACCATTTTTTGGCTTCAAACTCCCATATCTCGCGAACGGATTGACCTAACTCAAAAATTCCTGTTGCGTCTGAAAGTAGAAACTAGCCCGATTACAACGGTATGTGTATTTTATCCCTAGGCCATTCTGGTTAAGCGTTTGGAGCAGCAGAATTGCGAAAAATTTTTTGCCTTCTCAACCATTTCTTGGCTTCAAACTCCCATATCTCGCGAACGGATTGACCTAACCAAAAAATTCCTATTGCATCTGAAAGTAGAAACTCGCCCGATTACAACGGTATATGTATTTTTTTCCTAGGCCATTCTGGTTAGGCGTTTGGAGCAGCAGAATTGCGAAAAATTTTTTGCCTTCTCAACCATTTCTTGGCTTCAAACTCCCATATCTCGCGAACGGATTGACCTAACCCAAAAATTCCTGTAGCGCCTGAAAGTAGAAACTCGGCCGATTACTACGGTATGTGTATTTTTTCCCTAGCCCACTCTGGTCAAGCGTTTGGAGCAGCAGAATTGCGAAAAATTTGTTTTCTTCTCAACCATTTCTTGGCTTCAAACTCCCATATCTCGCGAACGGATTGACCTAACTCAAAAATTCCTGTTGCGTCTGAAAGTAGAAACTAGCCCGATTACAACGGTATGTGTATTTTATCCCTAGGCCATTCTGGTTAAGCGTTTGGAGCAGCAGAATTGCGAAAAATTTTTTGCCTTCTCAACCATTTCTTGGCTTCAAACTCCCATATCTCGCGAACGGATTGACCTCACCCGAAAATTCCTATTGCATCTGAAAGTAGAAACTAGCCCGATTACAACGGTATGTGTATTTTCTCCCTAGGCCATTCTGGTTAAGCGTTTGGAGCAGCAGAATTGCGAAAAATTTTTTGCCTTCTCAACCATTTCTTGGCTCAAACTCCCATATCTCGCGAACGGATTGACCTAACCCAAAAATTCCAATTGCATCTGAAAGTAGAAACTCGCCCGATTACAACGGTATGTGTATTTTTTCCCTAGGCCATTCTTGTTAAGCGTTTGGACCAGCAGAATTGCGAAAAATTTTTTGCCTTCTCAACCATTTCTTGGCTTCAAACTCCCATATCTCGCGAACGGATTGACCTCACCCAAAAATTCCTATTGCATCTGAAAGTAGAAACTAGCCCGATTTCAACGGTATGTGTATTTTCTACCTAGGCCATTCTGGTTAAGCGTTTGGAGCAGCAGAATTGCGAAAAATTTTTTGCCTTCTCAACCATTTCTTGGCTCAAACTCCCATATCTCGCGAACGGATTGACCTAACCCAAAAATTCCAATTGCATCTGAAAGTAGAAACTCGCCCGATTACAACGGTATGTGTATTTTTTCCCTAGGCAATTCTGGTTAAGCGTTTGGAGCAGCAGAATTGCGAAAAATTTTTTGCCTTCTCAACCATTTCTTGGCTTCAAACTCCCATATCTCGCGAACGGATTGACCTAACCCAAAAATTCCTGTAGCGTCTGAAAGTAGAAACTCGGCCGATTACTACGGTATGTGTATTTTTTCCCTAGCCCACACTGGTCAAGCGTTTGGAGCAGCAGAATTGCGAAAAATTTGTTTTCTACTCAACCATTTCTTGGCTTCAAACTCCCATATCTCGCGAAAGGATTGATCTAACCAAAAAATTCCTATTGCATCTGAACGTAGAAACTCGCCCGATTACAACGGTATGTGTATTTTTTCCCTAGGCCATTCTGGTTAGGCGTTTGGAGCAGCAGAATTGCGAAAAATTTTTTGCCTTCTCAACCATTTCTTGGCTTCAAACTCCCATATCTCGCGAACGGATTGACCTAACCCAAAAATTCCTGTAGCGTCTGAAAGTAGAAACTCGGCCGATTACTACGGTATGTGTATTTTTTCCCTAGCCCACTCTGGTCAAGCGTTTGGAGCAGCAGAATTGCGAAAAATTTGTTTTCTTCTCAACCATTTCTTGGCTTCAAACTCCCATATCTCGCGAAAGGATTGACCTAACCAAAAAATTCCTATTGCATCTGAAAGTAGAAACTCGCCCGATTACAACGGTATGTGTATTTTTTCCCTAGGCCATTCTGGTTAGGCGTTTGGAGCAGCAGAATTGCGAAAAATTTTTTGCCTTCTCATACATTTCTTGGCTTCAAACTCCCATATCTCGCGAACGGATTGACCTAACTCAAAAATTCCTGTTGCGTCTGAAAGTAGAAACTAGCCCGATTACAACGGTATGTGTGTTTTATCCCTAGGCCATTCTGGTTAAGCGTTTGGAGCAGCAGAATTGCGAAAAATTTTTTGCCTTCTCAACCATTTCTTGGCTTCAAACTCCCATATCTCGCGAACGGATTGACCTCACCCAAAAATTCCTATTGCATCTGAAAGTAGAAACTAGCCCGATTACAACGGTATGTGTATTTTCTCCCTAGGCCATTCTGGTTAAGCGTTTGGAGCAGCAGAATTGCGAAAAATTTTTTGCCTTCTCAACCATTTCTTGGCTCAAACTACCATATCTCGCGAACGGATTGACCTAACCCAAAAATTCCTATTGCATCTGAAAGTAGGAACTGGCCCGATTACAGCGGTATGTGTATTTTTTCCCTAGGCAATTCTGGTTAAGCGTTTGGAGCAGCAGAATTGCGAAAAATTTTTTGCCCTCTCAACCATTTCTTGGCTTCAAACTCCCATACCTCGCGAACGGATTGACCTAACCCAAAAATTCCTATTGCATCTGAAAGTAGAAACTCGCCCGATTACAATTGTGTGTGTATTTTTTCCCTAGGCCATTCTGGTTAAGCGTTTGGAGCAGCTGAATTGCGAAAAATTGTTTGCCCTCTCAACCATTTCTTGGCTTCAAACTCCCATATCTCGCGAACGGATTGACCTAACCCAAAAAGTCCTATTGCATCTGAAAGTAGAAACAAGCCCGATTACAGCGGTAAGTGTATTTTCTCCCTAGGCCATTCTGGTTAAGCGTTTGGAGCAGCAGAATTGCGAAAAATTTTTTGCCTTCTCAACCATTTCTTGGCTTCAAACTCCCATATCTCGCGAACGGATTGACCTAACCCAAAAATTCCTATTGCATCTGAAGGTAGAAACTCGCCCGATTACAACGGTGTGTGTATTTTTTCCCTAGGCCATTCTGGTTAAGCGTTTGGAGCAGCAGAATTGCGAAAAATTTTTTGCCTTCTCAACCATTTCTTGTCCCAAACTCCCATATCTCGCGAACGGATTGACCTAACCCAAAAATTCCAATTGCATCTGAAAGTAGAAACTCGCCCGATTACAACGGTATGTGTATTTTTTCCCTAGGCCATTCTGGTTAAGCGTTTGGAGCAGCAGAATTGCGAAAAATTTGTTGTCTTCTCAACCATTTCTTAGCTTCAAACTCCCATATCTCGCGAACGGATTGACCTAACCCAAAAATTCCTGTTGCATCTGAAAGTAGAAACTCGCCCGATTACAACGGTATGTGTATTTTCTCCCTAGGCCATTCTGGTTAAGCGTTTGGAGCAGCAGAATTGCGAAAAATTTTTTGCCCTCTCAACCATTTCTTGGCTTCAAACTCCCATATCTCGCGAACGGAGTGACCTAACCCAAAAATTCCTATTGCATCTGAAAGTAGAAACTCGCCCGATTACAACGTTGTGTGTATTTTTTCCCTAGGCCATTCTGGTTAAGCGTTTGGAGCAGCAGAATAGCGAAAAATTTTTTGCCTTCTCAACCATTTCTTGGCTTCAAACTCCCATATCTCGCGAACGGATTGACCTAACTCAAAAATTCCTGTTGCGTCTGAAAGTAGAAACTCGCCCGATTACAGCGGTATGTGTATTTTTACCCTAGGCCATTCTGGTTAAGCGTTTGGAGCAGCAGAATTGCGAAAAGTTTTCTGCCTTCTCAACCATTTCTTGGCTTCAAACTCCCATATCTCGCGAACGGATTGACCTAACCCAACAATTCCTGTAGCGTCTGAAAGTAGAAACTCGCCCGATTGCAACGGTATGTGTATTTTTTCCCTTGCCCATTCTTGTTAAGCGTTTGGTTCAGCAGAATTGCGAAAAATTTTATGTCTTCTCAACCATTTCTTAGTTTCAAAGTCCCATATCTCGCGAACGGATTGACCAAACCCAAAAATTCCTGCTGCGTCTGAAAGTAGAAACTAGCCCGATTACAACGGTATGTGTATTTTCTCCCTAGGCCATTCTGGTTATGCGTTTGGAGCAGCAGAATTGCGAAAAATTTTTTGCCTTCTCAACTATTTCTTGGCTTCAAACTCCCATATCTCGCGAACGGATTGACCTCACCCGAAAATTCCTATTGCATCTGAAAGTAGAAACTAGCCCGATTACAACGGTATGTGTATTTTTTCCCTAGGCAATTCTGGTTAAGCGTTTGGAGCAGCAGAATTGCGAAAAATTTTTTGCCTTCTCAACCATTTCTTGGCTTCAAACTCCCATATCTCGCGAACGGATTGACCTAACCCAAAAATTCCTGTAGCGTCTGAAAGTAGAAACTCGGCCGATTACTACGGTATGTGTATTTTTTCCCTAGCCCACACTGGTCAAGCGTTTGGAGCAGCAGAATTGCGAAAAATTTGTTTTCTTCTCAACCATTTCTTGGCTTCAAACTCCCATATCTCGCGAAAGGATTGACCTAACCAAAAAATTCCTATTGCATCTGAAAGTAGAAACTCGCCCGATTACAACGGTATGTGTATTTTTTTCCTAGGCCATTCTGGTTAGGCGTTTGGAGCAGCAGAATTGCGAAAAATTTTTTGCCTTCTCAACCATTTCTTGGCTTCAAACTCCCATATCTCGCGAACGGATTGACCTAACCCAAAAATTCCTGTAGCGCCTGAAAGTAGAAACTCGGCCGATTACTACGGTATGTGTATTTTTTCCCTAGCCCACTCTGGTCAAGCGTTTGGAGCAGCAGAATTGCGAAAAATTTGTTTTCTTCTCAACCATTTCTTGGCTTCAAACTCCCATATCTCGCGAAAGGATTGACCTAACCAAAAAATTCCTATTGCATCTGAAAGTAGAAACTCGCCCGATTACAACGGTATGTGTATTTTTTCCCTAGGCCATTCTGGTTAGGCGTTTGGAGCAGCAGAATTGCGAAAAATTTTTTGCCTTCTCAACCATTTCTTGGCTTCAAACTCCCATATCTCGCGAACGGATTGACCTAACTCAAAAATTCCTGTTGCGTCTGAGAGTAGAAACTAGCCCGATTACAACGGTATGTGTATTTTTACCCTAGGCCATTCTGGTTAGGCGTTTGGAGCAGCAGAATTGCGAAAAATTTTTTGCCTTCTCAACCATTTCTTGGCTTCAAACTCCCATATCTCGCGAACGGATTGACCAAACCCAAAAATTCCTGCTGCTTTTGAAAGTAGAAACTAGCCCGATTACAACGGTATGTGTATTTTCTCCCTAGGCCATTCTGGTTAAGCGTTTGGAGCAGCAGAATTGCGAAAAATTTGTTTTCTTCTCAACCATTTCTTGGCTTCAAACTCCCATATCTCGCGAAAGGATTGACCTAACCAAAAAATTCCTATTGCATTAGAAAGTAGAAACTCTCCCGATTACAACGGTATGTGTATTTTTTCCCTAGGCCATTCTGGTTAGGCGTTTGGAGCAGCAGAATTGCGAAAAATTTTTTGCCTTCTCAACCATTTCTTGGCTTCAAACTCCCATAGCTCGCGAACGGATTGACCTAACTCAAAAATTCCTGTTGCGTCTGAAAGTAGAAACTCGCCCGATTACAGCGGTATGTGTATTTTTACCCTAGGCCATTCTGGTTAAGCGTTTGGAGCAGCAGAATTGCGAAAAGTTTTCTGCCTTCTCAACCATTTCTTGGCTTCAAACTCCCATATCTCGCGAACGGATTGACCTAACCCAACAATTCCTGTAGCGTCTGAAAGTAGAAACTCGCCCGATTACAACGGTATGTGTATTTTTTCCCTTGCCCATTCTTGTTAAGCGTTTGGTTCAGCAGAATTGCGAAAAATTTGTTGTCTTCTCAACCATTTCTTAGTTTCAAAGTCCCATATCTCGCGAACGGATTGACCAAACCCAAAAATTCCTGCTGCGTCTGAAAGTAGAAACTAGCCCGATTACAACGGTATGTGTATTTTCTCCCTAGGCCATTCTGGTTATGCGTTTGGAGCAGCAGAATTGCGAAAAATTTTTTGCCTTCTCAACCATTTCTTGGCTTCAAACTCCCATATCTCGCGAACGGATTGACCTCACCCAAAAATTCCTATTGCATCTGAAAATAGAAACTAGCCCGATTACAACGGTATGTGTATTTTCTCCCTAGGCCATTCTGGTTAAGCGTTTGGAGCAGCAGAATTGCGAAAAATTTGTTGTCTTCTCAACCATTTCTTGGCTTCAAACTCCCATATCCCGCGAACGGATTGACCTAACCCAAAAATTCCTATTGCATCTGAAAGTAGAAACTCGCCCGATTACAACGGTGTGTGTATTTTTTCCCTAGGCCATTCTGGTTAAGCGTTTGGAGCAGCAGAATTGCGTAAAATTTTTTGCCTTCTCAACCATTTCTTGGCTCAAACTCCCATATCTCGCGAACGGATTGACCTAACCCAAAAATTCCAATTGCATCTGAAAGTAGAAACTCGCCCGATTACAACGGTATGTGTATTTTTTCCCTAGGCCATTCTTGTTAAGCGTTTGGACCAGCAGAATTGCGAAAAATTTGTAGTCTTCTCAACCATTTCTTAGCTTCAAACTCCCATATCTCGCGAACGGATTGACCTAACCCAAAAATTCCTGTTGCACCTGAAAGTAGAAACTCGGCCGATTACAACGGTATGTGAATTTTTTCCCTGGGCCATTCCTGTTAAGCGTTTGGAGCAGAATAATTGCGAAAAATTTGTTTTCTTCTCAACCATTTCTTGGCTTCAAACTCCCATATCTCGCGAAAGGATTGACCTAACCAAAAAATTCCTATTGCATCTGAAAGTAGAAACTCGCCCGATTACAACGGTATGTGTATTTTTTCCCTAGGCAATTCTGGTTAGGCGTTTGGAGCAGCAGAATTGCGAAAAATTTTTTGCCTTCTCAACCATTTTTTGGCTTCAAACTCCCATATCTCGCGAACGGATTGACCTAACTCAAAAATTCCTGTTGCGTCTGAAAGTAGAAACTAGCCCGATTACAACGGTATGTGTATTTTATCCCTAGGCCATTCTGGTTAAGCGTTTGGAGCAGCAGAATTGCGAAAAATTTTTTGCCTTCTCAACCATTTCTTGGCTTCAAACTCCCATATCTCGCGAACGGATTGACCTAACCAAAAAATTCCTATTGCATCTGAAAGTAGAAACTCGCCCGATTACAACGGTATATGTATTTTTTTCCTAGGCCATTCTGGTTAGGCGTTTGGAGCAGCAGAATTGCGAAAAATTTTTTGCCTTCTCAACCATTTCTTGGCTTCAAACTCCCATATCTCGCGAACGGATTGACCTAACCCAAAAATTCCTGTAGCGCCTGAAAGTAGAAACTCGGCCGATTACTACGGTATGTGTATTTTTTCCCTAGCCCACTCTGGTCAAGCGTTTGGAGCAGCAGAATTGCGAAAAATTTGTTTTCTTCTCAACCATTTCTTGGCTTCAAACTCCCATATCTCGCGAACGGATTGACCTAACTCAAAAATTCCTGTTGCGTCTGAAAGTAGAAACTAGCCCGATTACAACGGTATGTGTATTTTATCCCTAGGCCATTCTGGTTAAGCGTTTGGAGCAGCAGAATTGCGAAAAATTTTTTGCCTTCTCAACCATTTCTTGGCTTCAAACTCCCATATCTCGCGAACGGATTGACCTCACCCGAAAATTCCTATTGCATCTGAAAGTAGAAACTAGCCCGATTACAACGGTATGTGTATTTTCTCCCTAGGCCATTCTGGTTAAGCGTTTGGAGCAGCAGAATTGCGAAAAATTTTTTGCCTTCTCAACCATTTCTTGGCTCAAACTCCCATATCTCGCGAACGGATTGACCTAACCCAAAAATTCCAATTGCATCTGAAAGTAGAAACTCGCCCGATTACAACGGTATGTGTATTTTTTCCCTAGGCCATTCTTGTTAAGCGTTTGGACCAGCAGAATTGCGAAAAATTTTTTGCCTTCTCAACCATTTCTTGGCTTCAAACTCCCATATCTCGCGAACGGATTGACCTCACCCAAAAATTCCTATTGCATCTGAAAGTAGAAACTAGCCCGATTTCAACGGTATGTGTATTTTCTACCTAGGCCATTCTGGTTAAGCGTTTGGAGCAGCAGAATTGCGAAAAATTTTTTGCCTTCTCAACCATTTCTTGGCTCAAACTCCCATATCTCGCGAACGGATTGACCTAACCCAAAAATTCCAATTGCATCTGAAAGTAGAAACTCGCCCGATTACAACGGTATGTGTATTTTTTCCCTAGGCAATTCTGGTTAAGCGTTTGGAGCAGCAGAATTGCGAAAAATTTTTTGCCTTCTCAACCATTTCTTGGCTTCAAACTCCCATATCTCGCGAACGGATTGACCTAACCCAAAAATTCCTGTAGCGTCTGAAAGTAGAAACTCGGCCGATTACTACGGTATGTGTATTTTTTCCCTAGCCCACACTGGTCAAGCGTTTGGAGCAGCAGAATTGCGAAAAATTTGTTTTCTACTCAACCATTTCTTGGCTTCAAACTCCCATATCTCGCGAAAGGATTGACCTAACCAAAAAATTCCTATTGCATCTGAACGTAGAAACTCGCCCGATTACAACGGTATGTGTATTTTTTCCCTAGGCCATTCTGGTTAGGCGTTTGGAGCAGCAGAATTGCGAAAAATTTTTTGCCTTCTCAACCATTTCTTGGCTTCAAACTCCCATATCTCGCGAACGGATTGACCTAACCCAAAAATTCCTGTAGCGTCTGAAAGTAGAAACTCGGCCGATTACTACGGTATGTGTATTTTTTCCCTAGCCCACTCTGGTCAAGCGTTTGGAGCAGCAGAATTGCGAAAAATTTGTTTTCTTCTCAACCATTTCTTGGCTTCAAACTCCCATATCTCGCGAAAGGATTGACCTAACCAAAAAATTCCTATTGCATCTGAAAGTAGAAACTCGCCCGATTACAACGGTATGTGTATTTTTTCCCTAGGCCATTCTGGTTAGGCGTTTGGAGCAGCAGAATTGCGAAAAATTTTTTGCCTTCTCATACATTTCTTGGCTTCAAACTCCCATATCTCGCGAACGGATTGACCTAACTCAAAAATTCCTGTTGCGTCTGAAAGTAGAAACTAGCCCGATTACAACGGTATGTGTGTTTTATCCCTAGGCCATTCTGGTTAAGTGTTTGGAGCAGCAGAATTGCGAAAAATTTTTTGCCTTCTCAACCATTTCTTGGCTTCAAACTCCCATATCTCGCGAACGGATTGACCTCACCCAAAAATTCCTATTGCATCTGAAAGTAGAAACTAGCCCGATTACAACGGTATGTGTATTTTCTCCCTAGGCCATTCTGGTTAAGCGTTTGGAGCAGCAGAATTGCGAAAAATTTTTTGCCTTCTCAACCATTTCTTGGCTCAAACTACCATATCTCGCGAACGGATTGACCTAACCCAAAAATTCCTATTGCATCTGAAAGTAGGAACTGGCCCGATTACAGCGGTATGTGTATTTTTTCCCTAGGCAATTCTGGTTAAGCGTTTGGAGCAGCAGAATTGCGAAAAATTTTTTGCCCTCTCAACCATTTCTTGGCTTCAAACTCCCATACCTCGCGAACGGATTGACCTAACCCAAAAATTCCTATTGCATCTGAAAGTAGAAACTCGCCCGATTACAATGGTGTGTGTATTTTTTCCCTAGGCCATTCTGGTTAAGCGTTTGGAGCAGCTGAATTGCGAAAAATTGTTTGCCCTCTCAACCATTTCTTGGCTTCAAACTCCCATATCTCGCGAACGGATTGACCTAACCCAAAAAGTCCTATTGCATCTGAAAGTAGAAACAAGCCCGATTACAGCGGTAAGTGTATTTTCTCCCTAGGCCATTCTGGTTAAGCGTTTGGAGCAGCAGAATTGCGAAAAATTTTTTGCCTTCTCAACCATTTCTTGGCTTCAAACTCCCATATCTCGCGAACGGATTGACCTAACCCAAAAATTCCTATTGCATCTGAAGGTAGAAACTCGCCCGATTACAACGGTGTGTGTATTTTTTCCCTAGGCCATTCTGGTTAAGCGTTTGGAGCAGCAGAATTGCGAAAAATTTTTTGCCTTCTCAACCATTTCTTGTCCCAAACTCCCATATCTCGCGAACGGATTGACCTAACCCAAAAATTCCAATTGCATCTGAAAGTAGAAACTCGCCCGATTACAACGGTATGTGTATTTTTTCCCTAGGCCATTCTGGTTAAGCGTTTGGAGCAGCAGAATTGCGAAAAATTTGTTGTCTTCTCAACCATTTCTTAGCTTCAAACTCCCATATCTCGCGAACGGATTGACCTAACCCAAAAATTCCTGTTGCATCTGAAAGTAGAAACTCGCCCGATTACAACGGTATGTGTATTTTCTCCCTAGGCCATTCTGGTTAAGCGTTTGGAGCAGCAGAATTGCGAAAAATTTTTTGCCCTCTCAACCATTTCTTGGCTTCAAACTCCCATATCTCGCGAACGGAGTGACCTAACCCAAAAATTCCTATTGCATCTGAAAGTAGAAACTCGCCCGATTACAACGGTGTGTGTATTTTTTCCCTAGTCCATTCTGGTTAAGCGTTTGGAGCAGCAGAATTGCAAAATATTTTTTGCCTTCTCAACCATTTCTTGGCTTCAAACTCCCATATCTCGCGAACGGATTGACCTAACCCAAAAATTCCTGTTGCATCTGAAAGTAGAAACTAGCCCGATTACAGCGGTATGTGTATTTTCTCCCTAGGCCATTCTGGTTAAGCGTTTGGAGCAGCAGAATTGCGAAAAATTTTTTGCCCTCTCAACCATTTCTTGTCTTCAAACTCCCATATCTCGCGAACGGATTGACCTAACCCAAAAATTCCTATTGCATCTGAAAGTAGAAACTCGCCCGATTACAGCGGTATGTGTATTTTTTCCCTAGGCCATTCTGGTTAAGCGTTTGGAGCAGCAGAATTGCGTAAAATTTGTTGTCTTCTCAACCTTTTCTTAGCTTCAAACTCCCATACCTCGCGAACGGATTGACCTACCCCAAAAATTCCTGTTGCATCTGAAAGTAGAAACTAGCCCGATTACAACGGTATGAGTATTTTTTCCCTAGGCCATTCTGGATAAGCGTTTGGAGCAGCAGAATTGCGAAAAATTTTTTGCCTTCTCAACCATTTCTTGGCTTCAAACTCCCATATCTCGCGAACGGATTGACCTAACCCAAAAATTCCTATTGCATCTGAAAGTAGAAACTCGCCCGATTACAACGGTATGTGTAATTATTCCCTAGGCCATTCTGGTTAAGCGTTTGGAGCAGCAGAAGTGCGTAAAATTTGTTGTCTTCTCAACCATTTCTTAGCTTCAAACTCCCATACCTCGCGAACGGAATGACCAAACCCAAAAATTCCTGCTGCGTCTGAAAATAGAAACTCGCCCGGTTACAACTGTATGCGTATTTTTTCCCTAGGGCATTCTGGTCAAGCTTTTGGAGCAGCAGAATTGCGAAAAATTTGTTGTCTCCTCAAACATTTCTTAGCTGCAAACTCGCATATCTCGCGAACGGATTGACCTAACCCAAAAATTCCTATTGCATCTGAAAGTAGAAACTAGCCCGATTACAACGGTATGTGTATTTTTTCCCTAGGCCATTCTGGATAAGCGTGTGGTGCAGCAGAATTGCGAAAAATTTTTTGCCTTCTCAACCATTTCTTGGCTTCAAACTCCCATATCTCGCGAACGGATTGATCTAACCCAAAAATTCCTATTGCATCTGAAAGTAGAAACTCGCCCGATTACAACGGTATGTGTATTTTTGCCCTAGGCCATTCTGGTTAAGCGTTTGGAGCAGCAGAATTGCGAAAAATTTGTTGTCTTCTCAACCATTTCTTAGCTTCAAACTCCCTTATCTCGCGAACGGATTAACCTAACCCAAAAATTCCTATTGCATCTGAAAGTAGAAACCCGCCCGATTACAACGGTATGTGTATTTATTCCCTAGGCCATTCTGGTTAAGCGTTTGGAGCAGCAGAATTGCGAAAAATTTTTTGCCTTCTCAACCATTTCTTGGCTTCAAACTCCTATATCTCGCGAACGGATTGACCTATCCCAAAAATTCCTATTGCATCTGAAAGTAGAAACCCGCCCGATTACAACGGTATGTGTATTTTTTCTCTAGGCCATTCTGGTTAAGCGTTTGGAGCAGCAGAATTGCGAAAAATTTGTTGTCTTCTCAACCATTTCTTGGCTTCAAACTCCCATATCTCGCGAACGGATTGACCTAACCCAAAAATTCCTGTTGCGTCTGAAAGTAGAAACTCGCCCGATTACAGCGGTATGTGTATTTTTTCCCTAGGCCATTCTGGTTAAGCGTTTGGAGCAGCAGAAGTGCGAAAAACTTGTTGTCTTCTCAACCAATTCTTAGCTTCAAACTCGCATATCTCGCGAACGGATTGACCTAACCCAAAAATTCCTATTGCATCTGAAAGTAGAAACTAGCCCGATTACAACGGTATGTGTATTTTTTCCCTAGGCCATTCTGGATAAGCCTTTGGAGCAGCAGAATTGCGAAAAATTTTTTGCCTTCTCAACCATTTCCTGGCTTCAAACTCCCATATCTCGCGAACGGATTGACCTAACCCAAAATTTCCTATTGCATCTGAAAGTAGAAACTCGCCCGATTACAACGGTATGTGTATTTTTTCCCTAGGCCATTCTGGTTAAGTGTTTGGAGCAGCAGAATTGCGAAAAATTTGTTGTCTTCTCAACCATTTCTTAGCTTCAAACTCCCATATCTCGCGAACGGATTGACCTAACCCAAAAATTCCTGTTGCATCTGAAAGTAGAAACTCGCCCGATTACAACGGTATGTGTATTTTTGCCCTAGGCCATTCCTGTTAAGCGTTTGGAGCAGAAGAATTGCGAAAAATTTTTTGCCTTCTCAACCATTTCTTGGCTTCAAACTCCCATATCTCGCGAACGGATTGACCTAACCCAAAAATTCCTATTGCATCTGAAAGTAGAAACTCGCCCGATTACAGCGGTATGTGTATTTTTTCCCTAGGCCAGTCTGGTTAAGCGTTTGGAGCGGCAGAATTGCGAAAAATTTTTTGCCTTCTCAAACATTTCTTGGCTTCAAACTCCCATATCTCGCGAACGGATTGACCTAACCCAAAAATTCCTATTGCATCTGAAAGTAGAAGCTCGCCCGATTACAGCGGTATGTGTATTTTTTCCCTAGGCCATTCTGGTTAAGCGTTTGGAGCAGCAGAATTGCGTAAAATTTGTTGTCTTCTCAACCATTTCTTAGCTTCAAACTCCCATACCTCGCGAACGGATTGACCTACCCCAAAAATTCCTGTTGCGTCTGAAAGTAGAAACTAGCCCGATTACAACGGTATGTGTATTTTCTCCCTAGGCCATTCTGGTTAAGCGTTTGGAGCAACAGAATTGCGAAAAATTTTTTGCCTTCTCAACCATTTCTTGGCTCAAACTCCCATATCTCGCGAACGGATTGAGCTAACCCAAAAATTCCAATTGCATCTGAAAGTAGAAACTCGCCCGATTACAACGGTATGTGTATTTTTTCCCTAGGCCATTCTTGTTAAGCGTTTGGACCAGCAGAATTGCGAAAAATTTGTTGTCTTCTGAACCATTTCTTAGCTTCAAACTCCCATATCTCGCGAACGGATTGACCTAACCCAAAAATTCCTGTTGCATCTGAAAGTAGAAACTCGCCCGATTACAACGGTATGTGAATTTTTTCCCTAGGCCATTCCTGTTAAGCGTTTGGAGCAGAATAATTGCGAAAAATTTTTTGCCTTCTCAACCATTTCTTGGCTTCAAACTCCCATATCTCGCGAACGGATTGACCTAACCCAAAAATTCCTATTGCATCTGAAAGTAGGAACTGGCCCGATTACAGCGGTATGTGTATTTTTTCCCTAGGCAATTCTGGTTAAGCGTTTGGAGCAGCAGAATTGCGAAAAATTTTTTGCCCTCTCAACCATTTCTTGGCTTCAAACTCCCATACCTCGCGAACGGATTGACCTAACCCAAAAATTCCTATTGCATCTGAAAGTAGAAACTCGCCCGATTACAATGGTGTGTGTATTTTTTCCCTAGGCCATTCTGGTTAAGCGTTTGGAGCAGCTGAATTGCGAAAAATTTTTTGCCCTCTCAACCATTTCTTGGCTTCAAACTCCCATATAACCTAACCCAAAAATTCCTATTGCATCTGAAAGTAGAAACCCGCCCGATTACAACGGTATGTGTATTTATTCCCTAGGCCATTCTGGTTTAAGCGTTTGGAGCAGCAGAATTGCGAAAAATTTTTTGCCTTCTCAACCATTTCTTGGCTTCAAACTCCTATATCTCGCGAACGGATTGACCTATCCCAAAAATTCCTATTGCATCTGAAAGTAGAAACCCGCCCGATTACAACGGTATGTGTATTTTTTCTCTAGGCCATTCTGGTTAAGCGTTTGGAGCAGCAGAATTGCGAAAAATTTGTTGTCTTCTCAACCATTTCTTGGCTTCAAACTCCCATATCTCGCGAACGGATTGACCTAACCCAAAAATTCCTGTTGCGTCTGAAAGTAGAAACTCGCCCGATTACAGCGGTATGTGTATTTTTTCCCTAGGCCATTCTGGTTAAGCGTTTTGGAGCAGCAGAAGTGCGAAAAAATTTTTTGCCTTCTCAACCATTTCCTTGGCTTCAAACTCCCATATCTCGCGAACGGATTGACCTAACCCAAAATTTCCTATTGCATCTGAAAGTAGAAACTCGCCCGATTACAACGGTATGTGTATTTTTTCCCTAGGCCATTCTGGTTAAGTGTTTGGAGCAGCAGAATTGCGAAAAATTTGTTGTCTTCTCAACCATTTCTTGGCTTCAAACTCCCATATCTCGCGAACGGATTGACCTAACCCAAAAATTCCTGTTGCGTCTGAAAGTAGAAACTCGCCCGATTACAGCGGTTATGTGTATTTTTTCCCTAGGCCATTCTGGTTAAGCGTTTGGAGCAGCAGAAGTGCGAAAAAACTTGTTGTCTTCTCAACCAATTCTTAGCTTCAAACTCGCATATCTCGCGAACGGATTGACCTAACCCCAAAAATTCCTATTGCATCTGAAAGTAGAAACTAGCCCGATTACAACGGTATGTGTATTTTTTCCCTAGGCCATTCTGGATAAGCCTTTGGAGCAGCAGAATTGCGAAAAATTTTTTGCCTTCTCAACCATTTTCTTGGCTTCAAACTCCCATATCTCGCGAACGGATTGACCTAACCCAAAATTTCCTATTGCATCCGAAAGTAGAAACTCGCCCGATTACAACGGTATGTGTATTTTTTTCCCTAGGCCATTCTGGTTAAGTGTTTGGAGCAGCAGAATTGCGAAAAATTTGTTGTCTTCTCAACCATTTCTTAGCTTCAAACTCCCATATCTCGCGAACGGATTGACCTAACCCCAAAAATTCCTGTTGCATCTGAAAGTAGAAACTCGCCCGATTACAACGGTATGTGTATTTTTTTCCCTAGGCCATTCTGGTTAAGTGTTTGGAGCAGCAGAATTGCGAAAAATTTGTTGTCTTCTCAACCATTTCTTAGCTTCAAACTCCCATATCTCGCGAACGGATTGACCTAACCCAAAAATTCCTGTTGCATCTGAAAGTAGAAACTCGCCCGATTACAACGGTATGTGTATTTTTGCCCTAGGCCATTCCTGTTAAGCGTTTGGAGCAGAAGAATTGCGAAAAATTTTTTGCCTTCTCAACCATTTCTTGGCTTCAAACTCCCATATCTCGCGAACGGATTGACCTAACCCAAAAATTCCTATTGCATCTGAAAGTAGAAACTCGCCCGATTACAGCGGTATGTGTATTTTTTCCCTAGGCCAGTCTGGTTAAGCGTTTGGAGCGGCAGAATTGCGAAAAATTTTTTGCCTTCTCAAACATTTCTTGGCTTCAAACTCCCATATCTCGCGAACGGATTGACCTAACCCAAAAATTCCTATTGCATCTGAAAGTAGAAGCTCGGCCCGATTACAGCGGTATGTGTATTTTTTCCCTAGGCCATTCTGGTTAAGCGTTTGGAGCAGCAGAATTGCGTAAAATTTGTTGTCTTCTCAACCATTTCTTAGCTTCAAACTCCATACCTCGCGAACGGATTGACCTACCCCAAAAATTCCTGTTGCATCTGAAAGTAGAAACTAGCCCGATTTCAACGGTATGAGTATTTTTTCCCTAGGCCATTCTGGATAAGCGTTTGGAGCAGCAGAATTGCGAAAAATTTTTTGCCTTCTCAACCATTTCTTGGCTTCAAACTCCCATATCTCGCGAACGGATAGACCTAACCCAAAAATTCCTATGGCATCTGAAAGTAGAAACTCGCCCGATTACAACGGTATGTGTATTTCCCCCCCCCCCCCATTCTGGTTAAGCGTTTGGAGCAGCAGAATTGCGAAAAATTTGTTGTCTTCTCAACCATTTCTTAGCTTCAAACTCCCATATCTCGCGAACGGATTGACCTATCCCAAAAATTCCTGTTGCATCTGAAAGTAGAAACTCGCCCGATTACAACGGTATGTGTATTTTTTCCCTAGGCCATTCCTGTTAAGCGTTTGGAGCAGCAGAATTGCGAAAAATTTTTTGCCTTCTCAACCATTTCTTGGCTTCAAACTCCCATATCTCGCGAATGGATTGACCTAACCCAAAAATTCCTATTGCATCTGAAAGTAGAAACTCGCCCGATTACAGCGGTATGTGTATTTTTTCCCTAGGCCATTCTGGTTAAGCGTTTGAGCAGCAGAATTGCGAAAAAATTTTTTGCCTTCTCAACCATTTCTTGGCTCAAACTCCCATATCTCGCGATCGTATTGACCTAACCCAAAATTCCAATTGCATCTGAAAGTAGAAACTCGCCCGATTACAACGGTATGTGTATCTTTTCCCTAGGCCATTCTGGTTAAGCGTTTGGAGCAGCAGAATGCGAAAAATTTGTTGTCTTCTCAACCATTTCTTAGCTTCAAACTCCCATATCTCGCGAACGGATTGACCTAACCCAAAAATTCCTGTTGCATCTGAAAGTAGAAACTCGCCCGATTACAACGATATGTGTATTTTTGCCCTAGGCCATTCCTGTTAAGCGTTTTGAGCAGAAGAATTGCGAAAAATTTTTTGCCTTCTCAATCATTTCTTGGCTTCAAACTCCCATATCTCGCGAACGGATTGACCTAACCCAAAAATTCCTATTGCATCTGAAAGTAGAAACTCGCCCGATTACAGCGGTATGTGTATTTTTTCCCTAGGCAATTCTGGTTAAGCGTTTGGAGCAGCAGAATTGCGAAAAATTTTTTGCCTTCTCAACCATTTCTTGGCTTCAAACTCCCATATCTCGCGAACGGATTGACCTAACCCAAAAATTCCTATTGCATCTGAAAGTAGAAGCTCGCCCGATTACAGCGGTATGTGTATTTTTTCCCTAGTTCATTCTGGTTAAGCGTTTGGAGCAGCAGAATTGCGTAAAATTTGTTGTCTTCTCAACCATTTCTTAGCTTCAAACTCCCATACCTCGCGAACGGATTAACCTACCCCAAAAATTCCTGTTGCATCTGAAAGTAGAAACTAGCCCGATTACAACGGTATGAGCATTTTTTCCCTAGGCCATCCTGGATAAGCGTTTGGAGCAGCAGAATAGCGAAAAATTTTTTGCCTTCTCAACCATTTCTTGGCTTCAAACTCCCATATCTCGCGAACGGATTGACCTAACCCAAAAATTCCTATTGCATCTGAAAGTAGAAACTCGCCCGATTACAACGGTATGTGTAATTATTCCCTAGGCCATTCTGGTTAAGCGTTTGGAGCAGCCGAAGTGCGTAAAATTTGTTGTCTTCTCAACCATTTCTTAACTTCAAACTCCCATACCTCGCGAACGGAATGACCAAACCCAAAAATTCCTGCTGCGTCTGAAAGTAGAAACTCGCCCGGTTACAACTGTATGCGTATTTTTTCCCTAGGGCATTCTGGTCAAGCGTTTGGAGCAGCAGAATTGCGAAAAATTTGTTGTCTCCTCAACCATTTCTTAGCTGCAAACTCGCATATCTCGCGAACGGATTGACCTAACCCAAAAATTCCTATTGCATCTGAAAGTAGAAACTAGCCCGATTACAACGGTATGTGTATTTTTTCCCTAGGCCATTCTGGATAAGCGTGTGGTGCAGCAGAATTGCGAAAAATTTTTTGCCTTCTCAACCATTTCTTGGCTTCAAACTCCCATATCTCGCGAACGGATTGACCTAACCCAAAAATTCCTATTGCATCTGAAAGTAGAAACTCGCCCGATTACAGCGGTATGTGTATTTTTTCCCTAGGCCATTCTGGTTAAGCGTTTGGAGCAGCAGAATTGCGTAAAATTTGTTGTCTTCTCAACCTTTTCTTAGCTTCAAACTCCCATACCTCGCGAACGGATTGACCTACCCCAAAAATTCCTGTTGCATCTGAAAGTAGAAACTAGCCCGATTACAACGGTATGAGTATTTTTTCCCTAGGCCATTCTGGATAAGCGTTTGGAGCAGCAGAATTGCGAAAAATTTTTTGCCTTCTCAACCATTTCTTGGCTTCAAACTCCCATATCTCGCGAACGGATTGACCTAACCCAAAAATTCCTATTGCATCTGAAAGTAGAAACTCGCCCGATTACAACGGTATGTGTAATTATTCCCTAGGCCATTCTGGTTAAGCGTTTGGAGCAGCCGAAGTGCGTAAAATTTGTTGTCTTCTCAACCATTTCTTAGCTTCAAACTCCCATACCTCGCGAACGGAATGACCAAACCCAAAAATTCCTGCTGCGTCTGAAAGTAGAAACTCGCCCGGTTACAACTGTATGCGTATTTTTTCCCTAGGGCATTCTGGTCAAGCGTTTGGAGCAGCAGAATTGCGAAAAATTTGTTGTCTCCTCAACCATTTCTTAGCTGCAAACTCGCATATCTCGCGAACGGATTGACCTAACCCAAAAATTCCTATTGCATCTGAAAGTAGAAACTAGCCCGATTACAACGGTATGTGTATTTTTTCCCTAGGCCATTCTGGATAAGCGTGTGGTGCAGCAGAATTGCGAAAAATTTTTTGCCTTCTCAACCATTTCTTGGCTTCAAACTCCCATATCTCGCGAACGGATTGATCTAACCCAAAAATTCCTATTGCATCTGAAAGTAGAAACTCGCCCGATTACAACGGTATGTGTATTTTTTCCCTAGGCCATTCTGGTTAAGCGTTTGGAGCAGCAGAATTGCGAAAAATTTGTTGTCTTCTCAACCATTTCTTAGCTTCAAACTCCCTTATCTCGCGAACGGATTAACCTAACCCAAAAATTCCTATTGCATCTGAAAGTAGAAACCCGCCCGATTACAACGGTATGTGTATTTATTCCCTAGGCCATTCTGGTTAAGCGTTTGGAGCAGCAGAATTGCGAAAAATTTTTTGCCTTCTCAACCATTTCTTGGCTTCAAACTCCTATATCTCGCGAACGGATTGACCTATCCCAAAAATTCCTATTGCATCTGAAAGTAGAAACCCGCCCGATTACAACGGTATGTGTATTTTTTCTCTAGGCCATTCTGGTTAAGCGTTTGGAGCAGCAGAATTGCGAAAAATTTGTTGTCTTCTCAACCATTTCTTGGCTTCAAACTCCCATATCTCGCGAACGGATTGACCTAACCCAAAAATTCCTGTTGCGTCTGAAAGTAGAAACTCGCCCGATTACAGCGGTATGTGTATTTTTTCCCTAGGCCATTCTGGTTAAGCGTTTGGAGCAGCAGAAGTGCGAAAAATTTTTTGCCTTCTCAACCATTTCTTGGCTTCAAACTCCCATATCTCGCGAACGGATTGACCTAACCCAAAATTTCCTATTGCATCTGAAAGTAGAAACTCGCCCGATTACAACGGTATGTGTATTTTTTCCCTAGGCCATTCTGGTTAAGTGTTTGGAGCAGCAGAATTGCGAAAAATTTGTTGTCTTCTCAACCATTTCTTGGCTTCAAACTCCCATATCTCGCGAACGGATTGACCTAACCCAAAAATTCCTGTTGCGTCTGAAAGTAGAAACTCGCCCGATTACAGCGGTATGTGTATTTTTTCCCTAGGCCATTCTGGTTAAGCGTTTGGAGCAGCAGAAGTGCGAAAAACTTGTTGTCTTCTCAACCAATTCTTAGCTTCAAACTCGCATATCTCGCGAACGGATTGACCTAACCCAAAAATTCCTATTGCATCTGAAAGTAGAAACTAGCCCGATTACAACGGTATGTGTATTTTTTCCCTAGGCCATTCTGGATAAGCCTTTGGAGCAGCAGAATTGCGAAAAATTTTTTGCCTTCTCAACCATTTCTTGGCTTCAAACTCCCATATCTCGCGAACGGATTGACCTAACCCAAAATTTCCTATTGCATCTGAAAGTAGAAACTCGCCCGATTACAACGGTATGTGTATTTTTTCCCTAGGCCATTCTGGTTAAGTGTTTGGAGCAGCAGAATTGCGAAAAATTTGTTGTCTTCTCAACCATTTCTTAGCTTCAAACTCCCATATCTCGCGAACGGATTGACCTAACCCAAAAATTCCTGTTGCATCTGAAAGTAGAAACTCGCCCGATTACAACGGTATGTGTATTTTTTCCCTAGGCCATTCTGGTTAAGTGTTTGGAGCAGCAGAATTGCGAAAAATTTGTTGTCTTCTCAACCATTTCTTAGCTTCAAACTCCCATATCTCGCGAACGGATTGACCTAACCCAAAAATTCCTGTTGCATCTGAAAGTAGAAACTCGCCCGATTACAACGGTATGTGTATTTTTGCCCTAGGCCATTCCTGTTAAGCGTTTGGAGCAGAAGAATTGCGAAAAATTTTTTGCCTTCTCAACCATTTCTTGGCTTCAAACTCCCATATCTCGCGAACGGATTGACCTAACCCAAAAATTCCTATTGCATCTGAAAGTAGAAACTCGCCCGATTACAGCGGTATGTGTATTTTTTCCCTAGGCCAGTCTGGTTAAGCGTTTGGAGCGGCAGAATTGCGAAAAATTTTTTGCCTTCTCAAACATTTCTTGGCTTCAAACTCCCATATCTCGCGAACGGATTGACCTAACCCAAAAATTCCTATTGCATCTGAAAGTAGAAGCTCGCCCGATTACAGCGGTATGTGTATTTTTTCCCTAGGCCATTCTGGTTAAGCGTTTGGAGCAGCAGAATTGCGTAAAATTTGTTGTCTTCTCAACCATTTCTTAGCTTCAAACTCCCATACCTCGCGAACGGATTGACCTACCCCAAAAATTCCTGTTGCATCTGAAAGTAGAAACTAGCCCGATTTCAACGGTATGAGTATTTTTTCCCTAGGCCATTCTGGATAAGCGTTTGGAGCAGCAGAATTGCGAAAAATTTTTTGCCTTCTCAACCATTTCTTGGCTTCAAACTCCCATATCTCGCGAACGGATAGACCTAACCCAAAAATTCCTATGGCATCTGAAAGTAGAAACTCGCCCGATTACAACGGTATGTGTATTTTACCCCCCCCCCCCATTCTGGTTAAGCGTTTGGAGCAGCAGAATTGCGAAAAATTTGTTGTCTTCTCAACCATTTCTTAGCTTCAAACTCCCATATCTCGCGAACGGATTGACCTATCCCAAAAATTCCTGTTGCATCTGAAAGTAGAAACTCGCCCGATTACAACGGTATGTGTATTTTTTCCCTAGGCCATTCCTGTTAAGCGTTTGGAGCAGCAGAATTGCGAAAAATTTTTTGCCTTCTCAACCATTTCTTGGCTTCAAACTCCCATATCTCGCGAATGGATTGACCTAACCCAAAAATTCCTATTGCATCTGAAAGTAGAAACTCGCCCGATTACAGCGGTATGTGTATTTTTTCCCTAGGCCATTCTGGTTAAGCGTTTGGAGCAGCAGAATTGCGAAAAATTTTTTGCCTTCTCAACCATTTCTTGGCTCAAACTCCCATATCTCGCGATCGTATTGACCTAACCCAAAAATTCCAATTGCATCTGAAAGTAGAAACTCGCCCGATTACAACGGTATGTGTATCTTTTCCCTAGGCCATTCTGGTTAAGCGTTTGGAGCAGCAGAATTGCGAAAAATTTGTTGTCTTCTCAACCATTTCTTAGCTTCAAACTCCCATATCTCGCGAACGGATTGACCTAACCCAAAAATTCCTGTTGCATCTGAAAGTAGAAACTCGCCCGATTACAACGATATGTGTATTTTTGCCCTAGGCCATTCCTGTTAAGCGTTTTGAGCAGAAGAATTGCGAAAAATTTTTTGCCTTCTCAATCACTTCTTGGCTTCAAACTCCCATATCTCGCGAACGGATTGACCTAACCCAAAAATTCCTATTGCATCTGAAAGTAGAAACTCGCCCGATTACAGCGGTATGTGTATTTTTTCCCTAGGCAATTCTGGTTAAGCGTTTGGAGCAGCAGAATTGCGAAAAATTTTTTGCCTTCTCAACCATTTCTTGGCTTCAAACTCCCATATCTCGCGAACGGATTGACCTAACCCAAAAATTCCTATTGCATCTGAAAGTAGAAGCTCGCCCGATTACAGCGGTATGTGTATTTTTTCCCTAGTTCATTCTGGTTAAGCGTTTGGAGCAGCAGAATTGCGTAAAATTTGTTGTCTTCTCAACCATTTCTTAGCTTCAAACTCCCATACCTCGCGAACGGATTAACCTACCCCAAAAATTCCTGTTGCATCTGAAAGTAGAAACTAGCCCGATTACAACGGTATGAGCATTTTTTCCCTAGGCCATCCTGGATAAGCGTTTGGAGCAGCAGAATAGCGAAAAATTTTTTGCTTTCTCAACCATTTCTTGGCTTCAAACTCCCATATCTCGCGACCGGATTGACCTAACCCAAAAATTCCTATTGCATCTGAAAGTAGAAACTCGCCCGATTACAACGGTATGTGAAATTATTCCCTAGGCCATTCTGGTTAAGCGTTTGGAGCAGCAGAAGTGCGTAAAATTTGTTGTCTTCTCAACCATTTCTTAGCTTCAAACTCCCATACCTCGCGAACGGATTGACCAAACCCAAAAATTCCTGCTGCGTCTGAAAGTAGAAACTCGCCCGGTTACAACTGTATGCGTATTTTTTCCCTAGGGCATTCTGGTCAAGCGTTTGGAGCAGCAGAATTGCGAAAAATTTGTTGTCTTCTCAACCATTTCTTAGCTTCAAACTCGCATATCTCGCGAACGGATTGACCTAACCCAAAAATTCCTATTGCATCTGAATGTAGAAACTAGCCCGATTACAACGGTATGTGTATTTTTTCCCTAGGCCATTCTGGATAAGCGTTTGGAGCAGCAGAATTGCGAAAAATTTTTTGCCTTCTCAACCATTTCTTGGCTTCAAACTCCCATATATCGCGAACGGATTGACCTAACCCAAAAATTCCTATTGCATCTGAAAGTAGAAACTCGCCCGATTACAACGGTATGTGTATTTTTTCCCTAGGCCATTCTGGTTAAGCGTTTGGAGCAGCAGAATTGCGAAAAATTTGTTGTCTTCTCAACCATTTCTTAGCTTCAAACTCCCATATCTCGCGAACGGATTGACCTAACCCAAAAATTCCTGTTGCATCTGAAAGTAGAAACTCGCCCGATTACAACGGTATGTGTATTTTTTCCCTAGGCCATTCCTGTTAAGCGTTTGGAGCAGCAGAATTGCGAAAAATTTTTTGCCTTCTCAACCATTTCTTGGCTTCAAACTCCCATATCTCGCGAACGGTTTGACCTAACCCAAAAATTCCTATTGCATCTGAAAGTAGAAACTCGCCCGATTACAGCCGTATGTGTATTTTTTTCCCTAGGCCTTTCTGGTTAAGCGTTTGGAGCAGCAGAAGTGCGAAAAACTTGTTGTCTTCTCAACCATTTCTTAGCTTCAAACTCGCATATCTCGCGAACGGATTGACCTAACCCAAAAATTCCTATTGCATCTGAAAGTAGAAACTAGCCCGATTACAACGGTATGTGTATTTTTTCCCTAGGCCATTCTGGATAAACCTTTGGAGCAGCAGAATTGCGAAAAATTTTTTGCCTTCTCAACCATTTCTTGGCTTCAAACTCCCATATCTCGCGAACGGATTGACCTAACCCAAAAATTCCTGTTGCGTCTGAAAGTAGAAACTCGCCCGATTACAACGGTATGTGTAATTATTCCCTAGGCCATTCTGGTTAAGCGTTTGGAGCAGCAGAAGTGCGTAAAATTTGTTGTCTTCTCAACCATTTCTTAGCTTCACACTCCCCTACCTCGCGAACGGATTGACCAAACCCAAAAATTCCTGCTGCGTCTGAAATTAGAAACTCGCCCGGTTACAACTGTATGCGTATTTTTTCCCTAGAGCATTCTGGTCAAGCGTTTGGAGCAGCAGAATTGCGAAAAATTTGTTGTCTTCTCAACCATTTCTTAGCTTCAAACTCGCATATCTCGCGAACGGATTGACCTAACCCAAAAATTCCTATTGCATCTGAAAGTAGAAACTAGCCCGATTACAACGGTATGTGTATTTTTTCCCTAGGCCATTCTGGATAAGCTTTTGGAGCAGCAGAATTGCGAAAAATTGTTTGCCTTCTCAACCATTTCTTGGCTTCAAACTCCCATATCTCGCGAACGGATTGACCTAACCCAAAAATTCCTATTGCATCTGAAAGTAGAAACTCGCCCGATTACAACGGTATGTGTATTTTTTCCCTAGGCCATTCTGGTTAAGCGTTTGGAGCAGCAGAATTGCGAAAAATTTGTTGTCTTCTCAACCATTTCTTAGCTTCAAACTCCCATATCTCGCGAACGGTTGACCTAACCCAAAAATTCCTTTTGCACCTGAAAGTAGAAACTCGCCCGATTACAACAGTATGTGTATTTTTTCCCTAGGCCATTCCTGTTAAGCGTTTGGAGCAGCAGAATTGCGAAAAATTTTTTGCCTTCTCAACCATTTCTTGGCTTCAAACTCCCATATCTCGCGAACGGATTGACCTAACCCAAAAATTCCTGTTGCGTCTGAAAGTAGAAACTCGCCCGATTACAGCCGTATGTGTATTTTTTCCCTAGGCCTTTCTGGTTAAGCGTTTGGAGCAGCAGAATTGCGAAAAATTTTTTGCCTTCTCAACCATTTCTTGGCTTCAAACTCCCATATCTCGCGAACGGATTGACCTAACCCAAAAATTCCTATTGCATCTGAAAGTAGAAACTCGCCCGATTACAGCGGTATGTGTATTTTTTCCCTAGCCCATTCTGGTTAAGCGTTTGGATCAGCAGAATTGCGAAAAATTTGTTGTCTTCTCAACCATTTCTTAGTTTCAAAGTCCCATATCTCGCGATCGGATTGACCAAACCCAAAAATTCCTGCTGCGTCTGAAAGTAGAAACTCGCCCGATTACAACGGTATGTGTATTTTTTCCCTAGGCCATTCTGGTTAAGCGTGTGGAGCAGCAGAATTGCGAAAAATTTTTTGCCTTCTCAACCATTTCTTGACTTCAAACTCCCATATCTCGCGAACGGATTGACCTAACCCAAAAATTCCTGCTGCGTCTGAAAGTAGAAACTCGCCCGGTTACAACCGTATGCGTATTTTTTCCCTAGGGCATTCTGGTCAAGCGTTTGGAGCAGCAGAATTGCGAAAAATTTGTTGTCTTCTCAACCATTTCTTAGCTTCAAACTCGCATATCTCGCGAACGGATTGACCTAACCCAAAAATTCCTATTGCATCTGAAAGTAGAAACTAGCCCGATTACAACGGTATGTGTATTTTTTCCCTAGGCCATTCTGGATAAGCGTTTGGAGCAGCAGAATTGCGAAAAATTTTTTGCCTTCTCAACCATTTCTTGGCTTCAAACTCCCATATCTCGCGAACGGATTGACCTAACCCAAAAATTCCTATTGCATCTGAAAGTAGAAACTCGCCCTATTACAACGGTATGTGTATTTTTTCCCTAGGCCATGCTGGTTAAGCGTTTCGAGCAGCAGAAATGCGAAAAATTTTTTGTCTTCTCAACCATTTCTTAGCTTCAAACTCCCATATCTCGCGAACGGATTGACCTAACCCAAAAATTCCTGTTGCATCTGAAAGTAGACACTCGCCCGATTACAACGGTATGTGTATTTTTTCCCTAGGCCATTCTTGTTAAGCGTTTGGAGCAGCAGAATTGCGAAAAATTTTTTGCCTTCTCAACCATTTCTTGGCTTCAAACTCCCATATCTCGCGAACGGATTGACCTAACCCAAAAATTCCTATTGCATCTGAAAGTAGAAACTCGCCCAATTACAACGGTATGTGTATTTTTTCCCTAGGCCATGCTGGTTAAGCGTTTCGAGCAGCAGAAATGCGAAAAATTTTTTGTCTTCTCAACCATTTCTTAGCTTCAAACTCCCATATCTCGCGAACGGATTGACCTAACCCAAAAATTCCTGTTGCATCTGAAAGTAGACACTCGCCCGATTACAACGGTATGTGTATTTTTTCCCTAGGCCATTCTTGTTAAGCGTTTGGAGCAGCAGAATTGCGAAAAATTTTCTGCCTTCTCAACCATTTCTTGGCTTCAAACTCCCATATCTCTCGAACGGATTGTCCTAACCCAAAAATTCCTGTTGCATCTGAAAGTAGAAACTCGCCCGATTACAACGGTATGTGTATTTTTTCCGTAGGCCATTCTGGTTAAGCGTGTGGAGCAGCAGAATTGCGAAAAATTTTTTGCCTTCTAAACCATTTCTAGGCTTCAAACTCCCATATCTCTCGAACGGATTGTCCTAACCCAAAAATTCCTGTTGCATCTGAAAGTAGAAACTCGCCCGATTACAACGGCATGTGTATTTTTTCCCTAGCCCATTCTGGTCAAGCGTTTGGAGCAGCAGAATTGCGAAAAATTTGTTGTCTTCTCAACCATTTCTTAGCTTCAAACTCCCATATCTCGCGAACGGATTAACCTAACCCAAAAATTCCTATTGCATCTGAAAGTAGAAACCCGCCCGATTACAACGGTATGTGTATTTTTTCCCTAGGCCATTCTGGTTAAGCGTTTGGAGCAGCAGAATTGCGAAAAATTTGTTGTCTTCTCAACCATTTCTTGGTTTCAAACTCCCATATCTCGCGAACGGATTGACCTAACCCAAAAATTCCTGTTGCGTCTGAAAGTAGAAACTCGCCCGATTACAGCGGTATGTGTATTTTTTCCCTAGGGCATTCTGGTTAAGCGTGTGGAGCAGCAGAATTGCGAAAAATTTTTTGCCTTCTCAACCATTTCTTGGCTTCAAACTCCCATATCTCGCGAACGGATTGACCTAACCCAAAAATTCCTATTGCATCTGAAAGTAGAAACTAGCCCGATTACAACGGTATGTGTATTTTTTCCCTAGGCCATTCTGGATAAGCCTTTGGAGCAGCAGAATTGCGAAAAATTTTTTGCCTTCTCAACCATTTCTTGGCTTCAAACTCCCATATCTCGCGAACGGATTGACCTAACCCAAAAATTCCTGTTGCGTCTGAAAGTAGAAACTCGCCCGATTACAGCCGTATGTGTATTTTTTCCCTAGGCCTTTCTGGTTAAGCGTTTGGAGCAGCAGAATTGCGAAAAACTTGTTGTCTTCTCAACCATTTCTTGGCTTCAAACTCCCATATCTCGCGAACGGATTGACCTAACCGAAAAATTCCTGTTGCGTCTGAAAGTAGAAACTCGCCCGATTACAGACGTATGTGTATTTTTTCCCTAGGGCATTCTGGTTAAGCGTTTGGAGCAGCAGAAGTGCGAAAAACTTGTTGTCTTCTCAACCATTTCTTAGCTTCAAACTCGCATATCTCGCGAACGGATTGACCTAACCCAAAAATTCCTATTGCATCTGAAAGTAGAAACTAGCCCGATTACAACGGTATGTGTATTTTTTCCCTAGGCCATTCTGGATAAGCCTTTGGAGCAGCAGAATTGCGAAAAATTTTTTGCCTTCTCAAACATTTCTTGGCTTCAAACTCCCATATCTCGCGAACGGATTGACCTAACCCAAAAATTCCTGTTGCGTCTGAAAGTAGAAACTCGCCCGATTACAGCCGTGTGTGTATTTTTTCCCTAGGCCTTTCTGGTTAAGCGTTTGGAGCAGCAGAATTGCGAAAAACTTGTTGTCTTCTCAACCATTTCTTAGCTTCAAACTCGCATATCTCGCGAACGGATTGACCTAACCCAAAAATTCCTATTGCATCTGAAAGTAGAAACTAGCCCGATTACAACGGTATGTGTATTTTTTCCCTAGGCCATTGTGGATAAGCGTTTGGAGCAGCAGAATTGCGAAAAATTTTTTGCCTTCTCAACCATTTCTTAGCTTCAAACTCCCATATCTCGCGAACGGATTGACCTAACCCAAAAATTCCTATTGCATCTGAAAGTAGAAACTCGCCCGGTTACAACGGTATGTGTAATTATTCCCTAGGCCATTCTGGTTAAGCGTTTGGAGCAGCAGAAGTGCGTAAAATTTGTTGTCTTCTCAACCATTTCTTAGCTTCAAACTCCCATACCTCGCGAACGGATTGACCAAACCCAAAAATTCCTGCTGCGTCTGAAATTAGAAACTCGCCCGGTTACAACTGTATGCGTATTTTTTCCCTAGGGCATTCTGGTCAAGCGTTTGGAGCAGCAGAATTGCGAAAAATTTGTTGTCTTCTCAACCATTTCTTAGCTTCAAACTCGCATATCTCGCGAACGGATTGACCTAACCCAAAAATTCCTATTGCATCTGAAAGTAGAAACTAGCCCGATTACAACGGTATGTGTATTTTTTCCCTAGGCCATTCTGGATAAGCGTTTGGAGCAGCAGAATTGCGAAAAATTTTTTGCCTTCTCAACCATTTCTTGGCTTCAAACTCCCATATCTCGCGAACGGATTGACCTAACCCAAAAATTCCTATTGCATCTGAAAGTAGAAACTCGCCCAATTACAACGGTATGTGTATTTTTTCCCTAGGCCATGCTGGTTAAGCGTTTCGAGCAGCAGAAATGCGAAAAATTTTTTGTCTTCTCAACCATTTCTTAGCTTCAAACTCCCATACCTCGCGAACGGATTGACCTAACCCAAAAATTCCTGTTGCTTCTGAAAGTAGACACTCGCCCGATTACAACGGTATGTGTATTTTTTCCCTAGGCCATTCTTGTTAAGCGTTTGGAGCAGCAGAATTGCGAAAAATTTTCTGCCTTCTCAACCATTTCTTGGCTTCAAACTCCCATATCTCTCGAACGGATTGTCCTAACCCAAAAATTCCTGTTGCATCTGAAAGTAGAAACTCGCCCGATTACAACGGTATGTGTATTTTTTCCGTAGGCCATTCTGGTTAAGCGTGTGGAGCAGCAGAATTGCGAAAAATTTTTTGCCTTCTAAACCATTTCTAGGCTTCAAACTCCCATATCTCGCGAACGGATTGACCTGACCCAAAAATTCCTATTGCATCTGAAAGTAGAAACTCGCCCGATTACAACGGTATGTGTATTTTTTCCCTAGGCCATTCTAGTTAAGCGTTTGGAGCAGCAGAATTGCGAAAAATTTTTTGCCTTCTCAACCATTTCTTGGCTTCAAACTCCCATATCTCGCGAACGGATTGACCAAACCCAAAAATTCCTGCTGCGTCTGAAAGTAGAAACTCGCCCGATTACAACGGTATGTGTATTTTTTCCCTAGGCCATTCTGGTTAAGCGTGTGGAGCAGCAGAATTGCGAAAAATTTTTTGCCTTCTTAACCATTTCTTGGCTTCAAACTCCCATATCTCGCGAACGGATTGACCTAACCCAAAAATTCCTATTGCATCTGAAAGTAGAAACTAGCCCGATTACAGCGGTATGTGTATTTTCTCCCTAGGCCATTCTGGTTAAGCGTTTGGAGCAGCAGAATTGCGAACAATTTTTTGCCTTCTCAACCATTTCTTGGCTTCAAACTCCCATATCTCGCGAACAGATTGACCCAATCCAAAAATTCCTATTGCATCTGAAAGTAGAAACTCGCCCAATTACAACGGTATGTGTATTTTTTCCCTAGGCCATGCTGGTTAAGCGTTTCGAGCAGCAGAAATGCGAAAAATTTTTTGTCTTCTCAACCATTTCTTAGATTCAAACTCCCATACCTCGCGAACGGATTGACCTAACCCAAAAATTCCTGTTGCATCTGAAAGTAGACACTCGCCCGATTACAACGGTATGTGTATTTTTTCCCTAGGCCATTCTTGTTAAGCGTTTGGAGCAGCAGAATTGCGAAAAATTTTCTGCCTTCTCAACCATTTCTTGGCTTCAAACTCCCATATCTCTCGAACGGATTGTCCTAACCCAAAAATTCCTGTTGCATCTGAAAGTAGAAACTCGCCCGATTACAACGGTAAGTGTATTTTTTCCGTAGGCCATTCTGGTTAAGCGTGTGGAGCAGCAGAATTGCGAAAAATTTTTTGCCTTCTAAACCATTTCTAGGCTTCAAACTCCCATATCTCGCGAACGGATTGACCTGACCCAAAAATTCCTATTGCATCTGAAAGTAGAAACTCGCCCGATTACAACGGTATGTGTATTTTTTCCCTAGGCCATTCTGGTTAAGCGTTTGGAGCAGCAGAATTGCGAAAAATTTTTTGCCTTCTCAACCATTTCTTGGCTTCAAACTCCCATATCTCGCGAACGGATCGACCAAACCCAAAAATTCCTGCTGCGTCTGAAAGTAGAAACTCGCCCGATTACAACGGTATGTGTATTTTTTCCCTAGGCCATTCTGGTTAAGCGTGTGGAGCAGCAGAATTGCGAAAAATTTTTTGCCTTCTTAACCATTTCTTGGCTTCAAACTCCCATATCTCGCGAACGGATTGACCTAACCCAAAAATTCCTATTGCATCTGAAAGTAGAAACTAGCCCGATTACAGCGGTATGTGTATTTTCTCCCTAGGCCATTCTGGTTAAGCGTTTGGAGCAGCAGAATTGCGAACAATTTTTTGCCTTCTCAACCATTTCTTGGCTTCAAACTCCCATATCTCGCGAACAGATTGACCCAATCCAAAAATTCCTATTGCATCTGAAAGTAGAAACTCGCCCGATTACAACGGTGTGTGTATTTTTTCCCTAGGCCATTCTGGTTAAGCGTTTGGAGCAGCAGAATTGCGAGAAATTTTTTGCCTTCTCAACCATTTCTTGGCTTCAAACTCCCATATCTCGCGAACGGATTGACATAACCCAAAAATTCCTGCTGCGTCTGAAAGTAGAAACTCGCCCGATTACAAAGGTATGTGTATTTTTTCCCTAGGCCATTCTGGTTAAGCGTGTGGAGCAGCAGAATTGCGAAAAATTTTTTGCCTTCTCAACCATTTCTTAGCTTCTAACTCCCATATCTCGTGAACGGATTGACCTAACCCAAAAATTCCTGTTGCATCTGAAAGTAGAAACTCGCCCGATTACAACGGCATGTGTATTTTTTCCCTAGCCCATTCTGGTCAAGCGTTTGGAGCAGCAGAATTGCGAAAAATTTGTTGTCTTCTCAACCATTTCTTAGCTTCAAACTCCCATATCTCGCGAACGGATTAACCTAACCCAAAAATTCCTATTGCATCTGAAAGTAGAAACCCGCCCGATTACAACGGTATGTGTATTTTTTCCCTAGGCCATTCTGGTTAAGCGTTTGGAGCAGCAGAATTGCGAAAAATTTGTTGTCTTCTCAACCATTTCTTGGTTTCAAACTCCCATATCTCGCGAACGGATTGACCTAACCCAAAAATTCCTGTTGCGTCTGAAAGTAGAAACTCGCCCGATTACAGCGGTATGTGCATTTTTTCCCTAGGCCATTCTGGTTAAGCGTGTGGAGCAGCAGAATTGCGAAAAATTTTTTGCCTTCTCAACCATTTCTTGGCTTCAAACTCCCATATCTCGCGAACGGATTGACCTAACCCAAAAATTCCTATTGCATCTGAAAGTAGAAACTAGCCCGATTACAGCGGTATGTGTATTTTCTCCCTAGGCCATTCTGGTTAAGCGTTTGGAGCAGCAGAATTGCGAACAATTTTTTGCCTTCTCAACCATTTCTTGGCTTCAAACTCCCATATCTCGCGAACAGATTGACCCAATCCAAAAATTCCTATTGCATCTGAAAGTAGAAACTCGCCCGATTACAACGGTGTGTGTATTTTTTCCCTAGGCCATTCTGGTTAAGCGTGTGGAGCAGCAGAATTGCGAAAAATTTTTTGCCTTCTCAACCATTTCTTGGCTTCAAACTCCCATATCTCGCGAACGGATTGACCTAACCCAAAAATTCCTATTGCATCTGAAAGTAGAAACTCGCCCGGTTACAACTGTATGCGTATTTTTTCCCTAGGCCATTCTTGTTAAGCGTTTGGAGCAGCAGAATTGCGAAAAATTTTCTGCCTTCTCAACCATTTCTTGGCTTCAAACTCCCATATCTCTCGAACGGATTGTCCTAACCCAAAAATTCCTGTTGCATCTGAAAGTAGAAACTCGCCCGATTACAACGGCATGTGTATTTTTTCCCTAGCCCATTCTGGTCAAGCGTTTGGAGCAGCAGAATTGCGAAAAATTTGTTGTCTTCTCAACCATTTCTTAGCTTCAAACTCCCATATCTCGCGAACGGATTAACCTAACCCAAAAATTCCTATTGCATCTGAAAGTAGAAACCCGCCCGATTACAACGGTAAGTGTATTTTTTCCCTAGGCCATTCTGGTTAAGCGTTTGGAGCAGCAGAATTGCGAAAAATTTGTTGTCTTCTCAACCATTTCTTGGTTTCAAACTCCCATATCTCGCGAACGGATTGACCTAACCCAAAAATTCCTGTTGCGTCTGAAAGTAGAAACTCGCCCGATTACAGCGGTATGTGTATTTTTTCCCTAGGCCATTCTGGTTAAGCGTTTGGAGCAGCAGAAGTGCGAAAAATTTTTTGCCTTCTCAACCATTTCTTGGATTCAAACTCCCATATCTCGCGAACGGATTGACCTAATCCAAAAATTCCGATAGCATCTGAAAGTAGAAACTCGCCCGAATACAACGGTATGTGCATTTTTTCCCTAGGCCATGCTGGTTAAGCGTTTCGAGCAGCAGAAGTGCGTAAAATTTGTTGTCTTCTCAACCATTTCTTAGCTTCAAACTCCCATATCTCGCGAACGGATTGACCTAACCCAAAAATTCCTGTTGCATCTGAAAGTAGACACTCGCCCGATTACAACGGTATGTGTATTTTTTCCCTACGCCATTCTTGTTAAGCGTTTGGAGCAGCAGAATTGCGAAAAATTTTCTGCCTTCTCAACCATTTCTTGGCTTCAAACTCCCATATCTCTCGAACGGATTGTCCTAACCCAAAAATTCCTGTTGCATCTGAAAGTAGAAACTCGCCCGATTACAACGGCATGTGTATTTTTTCCCTAGCCCATTCTGGTCAAGCGTTTGGAGCAGCAGAATTGCGAAAAATTTGTTGTCTTCTCAACCATTTCTTAGCTTCAAACTCCCATATCTCGCGAACGGATTAACCTAACCCAAAAATTCCTATTGCATCTGAAAGTAGAAACCCGCCCGATTACAACGGTATGTGTATTTTTTCCCTAGGCCATTCTGGTTAAGCGTTTGGAGCAGCAGAATTGCGAAAAATTTGTTGTCTTCTCAACCATTTCTTGGATTCAAACTCCCATATCTCTCGAACGGATTGTCCTAACCCAAAAATTCCTGTTGCATCTGAAAGTAGAAACTCGCCCGATTACAACGGCATGTGTATTTTTTCCCTAGCCCATTCTGGTCAAGCGTTTGGAGCAGCAGAATTGCGAAAAATTTGTTGTCTTCTCAACCATTTCTTAGCTTCAAACTCCCATATCTCGCGAACGGATTAACCTAACCCAAAAATTCCTATTGCATCTGAAAGTAGAAACCCGCCCGATTACAACGGTATGTGTATTTTTTCCCTAGGCCATTCTGGTTAAGCGTTTGGAGCAGCAGAATTGCGAAAAATTTGTTGTCTTCTCAACCATTTCTTGGTTTCAAACTCCCATATCTCGCGAACGGATTGACCTAACCCAAAAATTCCTGTTGCGTCTGAAAGTAGAAACTCGCCCGATTACAGCGGTATGTGTATTTTTTCCCTAGGCCATTCTGGTTAAGCGTGTGGAGCAGCAGAATTGCGAAAAATTTTTTGCCTTCTCAACCATTTCTTGGCTTCAAACTCCCATATCTCGCGAACGGATTGACCTAACCCAAAAATTCCTATTGCATCTGAAAGTAGAAACTAGCCCGATTACAGCGGTATGTGTATTTTCTCCCTAGGCCATTCTGGTTAAGCGTTTGGAGCAGCAGAATTGCGAACAATTTTTTGCCTTCTCAACCATTTCTTGGCTTCAAACTCCCATATCTCGCGAACAGATTGACCCAATCCAAAAATTCCTATTGCATCTGAAAGTAGAAACTCGCCCGTTTACAACGGTGTGTGTATTTTTTCCCTAGGCCATTCTGGTTAAGCGTTTGGAGCAGCAGAATTGCGAGAAATTTTTTGCCTTCTCAACCATTTCTTGGCTTCAAACTCCCATATCTCGCGAACGGATTGACATAACCCAAAAATTCCTGCTGCGTCTGAAAGTAGAAACTCGCCCGATTACAAAGGTATGTGTATTTTTTCCCTAGGCCATTCTGGTTAAGCGTGTGGAGCAGCAGAATTGCGAAAAATTTTTTGCCTTCTCAACCATTTCTTAGCTTCTAACTCCCATATCTCGTGAACGGATTGACCTAACCCAAAAATTCCTGTTGCATCTGAAAGTAGAAACTCGCCCGATTACAACGGCATGTGTATTTTTTCCCTAGCCCATTCTGGTCAAGCGTTTGGAGCAGCAGAATTGCGAAAAATTTGTTGTCTTCTCAACCATTTCTTAGCTTCAAACTCCCATATCTCGCGAACGGATTAACCTAACCCAAAAATTCCTATTGCATCTGAAAGTAGAAACCCGCCCGATTACAACGGTATGTGTATTTTTTCCCTAGGCCATTCTGGTTAAGCGTTTGGAGCAGCAGAATTGCGAAAAATTTGTTGTCTTCTCAACCATTTCTTGGTTTCAAACTCCCTTATCTCGCGAACGGATTAACCTAACCCAAAAATTCCTATTGCATCTGAAAGTAGAAACCCGCCCGATTACAACGGTATGTGTATTTTTTCCCTAGGCCATTCTGGTTAAGCATTTGGAGCAGCAGAATTGCGAAAAATTTTTTGCCTTCTCAACCATTTCTTGGCTTCAAACTCCCATATCTCGCGAACGGATTGACCTAACCCAAAAATTCCTATTGCATCTGAAAGTAGAAACTCGCCCGATTACAGCGGTATGTGTATTTTTTCCCTAGCCCATTCTGGTTAAGCGTTTGGATCAGCAGAATTGCGAAAAATTTGTTGTCTTCTCAACCATTTCTTAGTTTCAAAGTCCCATATCTCGCGATCGGATTGACCAAACCCAAAAATTCCTGCTGCGTCTGAAAGTAGAAACTCGCCCGATTACAACGGTATGTGTATTTTTTCCCTAGGCCATTCTGGTTAAGCGTGTGGAGCAGCAGAATTGCGAAAAATTTTTTGCCTTCTCAACCATTTCTTGACTTCAAACTCCCATATCTCGCGAACGGATTGACCTAACCCAAAAATTCCTGCTGCGTCTGAAAGTAGAAACTCGCCCGGTTACAACTGTATGCGTATTTTTTCCCTAGGCCATTCTGGTTAAGCGTTTGGAGCAGCAGAATTGCGAAAAATTTGTTGTCTTCTCAACCATTTCTTAGCTTCAAACTCGCATATCTCGCGAACGGATTGACCTAACCCAAAAATTCCTATTGCATCTGAAAGTAGAAACTAGCCCGATTACAACGGTATGTGTATTTTTTCCCTAGGCCATTCTGGTTAAGCGTTTGGAGCAGCAGAAGTGCGAAAAATTGTTTGCCTTCTCAACCATTTCTTGGATTCAAACTCCCATATCTCGCGAACGGATTGACCTAATCCAAAAATTCCGATTGCATCTGAAAGTAGAAACTCGCTCGAATACAACGGTATGTGCATTTTTTCCCTAGGCCATGCTGGTTAAGCGTTTCGAGCAGCAGAAGTGCGAAAAATTTGTTGTCTTCTCAACCATTTCTTAGCTTCAAACTCCCATATCTCGCGAACGGATTGACCTAACCCAAAAATTCCTGTTGCATCTGAAAGTAGACACTCGCCCGATTACAACGGTATGTGTATTTTTTCCCTAGGCCATTCTTGTTAAGCGTTTGGAGCAGCAGAATTGCGAAAAATCTTCTGCCTTCTCAACCATTTCTTGGCTTCAAACTCCCATATCTCTCGAACGGATTGTCCTAACCCAAAAATTCCTGTTGCATCTGAAAGTAGAAACTCGCCCGATTACAACGGTATGTGTATTTTTTCCCTAGGCCATTCTGGTTAAGCGTGTGGAGCAGCAGAATTGCGAAAAATTTTTTGCCTTCTAAACCATTTCTAGGCTTCAAACTCCCATATCTCGCGAACGGATTGACCTAACCCAAAAATTCCTATTGCATCTGAAAGTAGAAACTCGCCCGATTACAACGGTATGTGTGTTTTTTCCCTAGGCCATTCTGGTTAAGCGTTTGGAGCAGCAGAAGTGCGAAAAATTTGTTGTCTTCTCAACCATTTCTTAGTTTCAAAGTCCCGTATCTCGCGAACGGATTGACCAAACCCAAAAATTCCTGCTGCGTCTGAAAGTAGAAACTCGCCCGATTACAACGGTATGTGTATTTTTTCCCTAGGCCATTCTGGTTAAGCGTGTGGAGCAGCAGAATTGCGAAAAATTTTTTGCCTTCTAAACCATTTCTAGGCTTCAAACTCCCATATCTCGCGAACGGATTGACCTAACCCAAAAATTCCTATTGCATCTGAAAGTAGAAACTCGCCCGATTACAACGGTATGTGTATTTTTTCCCTAGGCCATTCTGGTTACGCGTTTGGAGCAGCAGAATTGCGAAAAATTTGTTGTCTTCTCAACCATTTCTTAGTTTCAAAGTCCCATATCTCGCGAACGGATTGACCAAACCCAAAAATTCCTGCTACGTCTGAAAGTAGAAACTCGCCCGATTACAACGGTATGTGTATTTTTTCCCTAGGCCATTCTGGTTAAGCGTGTGGAGCAGCAGAATTGCGAAAAATTTTTTGCCTTCTCATCCATTTCTTGGCTTCAAACTCCCATATCTCGCGAACGGATTGACCTAACCCAAAAATTCCTATTGCATCTGAAAGTAGAAACTAGCCCGATTACAGCGGTATGTGTATTTTCTCCATAGGCCATTCTGGTTAAGCGTTTGGAGCAGCAGAATTGCGAACAATTTTTTGCCTTCTCAACCATTTCTTGGCTTCAAACTCCCATATCTCGCGAACGGATTGACCCAATCCAAAAATTCCTATTGCATCTGAAAGTAGAAACTCGCCCGATTACAACGGTGTGTGTATTTTTTCCCTAGGCCATTCTGGTTAAGTGTTTGGAGCAGCAGAATTGCGAGAAATTTTTTGCCTTCTCAACCATTTCTTGGCTTCAAACTCCCATATCTCGCGAACGGATTGACATAACCCAAAAATTCCTGCTGCGTCTGAAAGTAGAAACTCGCCCGATTACAACAGTATGTGTATTTTTTCCCTAGGCCATTCTGGTTAAGCGTGTGGAGCAGCAGAATTGCGAAAAATTTTTTGCCTTCTCAACCATTTCTTAGCTTCTAACTCCCATATCTCGTGAACGGATTGACCTAACCCAAAAATTCCTGTTGCATCTGAAAGTAGAAACTCGCCCGATTACAACGGCATGTGTATTTTTTCCCTAGCCCATTCTGGTCAAGCGTTTGGAGCAGCAGAATTGCGAAAAATTTGTTGTCTTCTCAACCATTTCTTAGCTTCAAACTCCCATATCTCGCGAACGGATTAACCTAACCCAAAAATTCCTATTGCATCTGAAAGTAGAAACCCGCTCGATTACAACGGTATGTGTATTTTTTCCCTAGGCCATTCTGGTTAAGCGTTTGGAGCAGCAGAATTGCGAAAAATTTGTTGTCTTCTCAACCATTTCTTGGCTTCAAACAGCCATATATCGCGAACGGATTGACCTAACCCAAAAATTCCTGTTGCGCCTGAAAGTAGAAACTCGCCCGATTACAGCGGTATGTGTATTTTTTCCCCAGCCCATTCTGGTTAAGCGTTTGGAGCAGCAGAATTGCGAAAAATTTGTTGTCTTCTCAACCATTTCTTAGCTTCAAACTCCCTTATCTCGCGAACGGATTAACCTAACCCAAAAATTCCTATTGCATCTGAAAGTAGAAACCCGCCCGATTACAACGGTGTGTGTATTTTTTCCCTAGGCCATTCTGGTTAAGCGTGTGGAGCAGCAGAATTGCGAAAAATTTTTTGCCTTCTCAACCATTTCTTGACTTCAAACTCCCATATCTCGCGAACGGATTGACCTAACCCAAAAATTCCTGCTGCGTCTGAAAGTAGAAACTCGCCCGGTTACAACTGTATGCGTATTTTTTCCCTAGGCCATTCTGGTTAAGCGTTTGGAGCAGCAGAATTGCGAAAAATTTGTTGTCTTCTCAACCATTTCTTAGCTTCAAACTCGCATATCTCGCGAACGGATTGACCTAACCCAAAAATTCCTATTGCATCTGAAAGTAGAAACTAGCCCGATTACAACGGTATGTGTATTTTTTCCCTAGGCCATTCTGGTTAAGCGTTTGGAGCAGCAGAAGTGCGAAAAATTTTTTGCCTTCTCAACCATTTCTTGGATTCAAACTCCCATATCTCGCGAACGGATTGACCTAACCCAAAAATTCCTATTGCATCTGAAAGTAGAAACTCGCCCGATTACAGCGGTATGTGTATTTTTTCCCTAGCCCATTCTGGTTAAGCGTTTGGATCAGCAGAATTGCGAAAAATTTGTTGTCTTCTCAACCATTTCTTAGTTTCAAAGTCCCATATCTCGCGATCGGATTGACCAAACCCAAAAATTCCTGCTGCGTCTGAAAGTAGAAACTCGCCCGATTACAACGGTATGTGTATTTTTTCCCTAGGCCATTCTGGTTAAGCGTGTGGAGCAGCAGAATTGCGAAAAATTTTTTGCCTTCTCAACCATTTCTTGACTTCAAACTCCCATATCTCGCGAACGGATTGACCTAACCCAAAAATTCCTGCTGCGTCTGAAAGTAGAAACTCGCCCGGTTACAACTGTATGCGTATTTTTTCCCTAGGCCATTCTGGTTAAGCGTTTGGAGCAGCAGAATTGCGAAAAATTTGTTGTCTTCTCAACCATTTCTTAGCTTCAAACTCGCATATCTCGCGAACGGATTGACCTAACCCAAAAATTCCTATTGCATCTGAAAGTAGAAACTAGCCCGATTACAACGGTATGTGTATTTTTTCCCTAGGCCATTCTGGTTAAGCGTTTGGAGCAGCAGAAGTGCGAAAAATTTTTTGCCTTCTCAACCATTTCTTGGATTCAAACTCCCATATCTCGCGAACGGATTGACCTAATCCAAAAATTCCGATTGCATCTGAAAGTAGAAACTCGCTCGAATACAACGGTATGTGCATTTTTTCCCTAGGCCATGCTGGTTAAGCGTTTCGAGCAGCAGAAGTGCGAAAAATTTGTTGTCTTCTCAACCATTTCTTAGCTTCAAACTCCCATATCTCGCGAACGGATTGACCTAACCCAAAAATTCCTGTTGCATCTGAAAGTAGACACTCGCCCGATTACAACGGTATGTGTATTTTTTCCCTAGGCCATTCTTGTTAAGCGTTTGGAGCAGCAGAATTGCGAAAAATCTTCTGCCTTCTCAACCATTTCTTGGCTTCAAACTCCCATATCTCTCGAACGGATTGTCCTAACCCAAAAATTCCTGTTGCATCTGAAAGTAGAAACTCGCCCGATTACAACGGTATGTGTATTTTTTCCCTAGGCCATTCTGGTTAAGCGTGTGGAGCAGCAGAATTGCGAAAAATTTTTTGCCTTCTAAACCATTTCTAGGCTTCAAACTCCCATATCTCGCGAACGGATTGACCTAACCCAAAAATTCCTATTGCATCTGAAAGTAGAAACTCGCCCGATTACAACGGTATGTGTGTTTTTTCCCTAGGCCATTCTGGTTAAGCGTTTGGAGCAGCAGAAGTGCGAAAAATTTGTTGTCTTCTCAACCATTTCTTAGTTTCAAAGTCCCGTATCTCGCGAACGGATTGACCAAACCCAAAAATTCCTGCTGCGTCTGAAAGTAGAAACTCGCCCGATTACAACGGTATGTGTATTTTTTCCCTAGGCCATTCTGGTTAAGCGTGTGGAGCAGCAGAATTGCGAAAAATTTTTTGCCTTCTAAACCATTTCTAGGCTTCAAACTCCCATATCTCGCGAACGGATTGACCTAACCCAAAAATTCCTATTGCATCTGAAAGTAGAAACTCGCCCGATTACAACGGTATGTGTATTTTTTCCCTAGGCCATTCTGGTTACGCGTTTGGAGCAGCAGAATTGCGAAAAATTTGTTGTCTTCTCAACCATTTCTTAGTTTCAAAGTCCCATATCTCGCGAACGGATTGACCAAACCCAAAAATTCCTGCTACGTCTGAAAGTAGAAACTCGCCCGATTACAACGGTATGTGTATTTTTTCCCTAGGCCATTCTGGTTAAGCGTGTGGAGCAGCAGAATTGCGAAAAATTTTTTGCCTTCTCATCCATTTCTTGGCTTCAAACTCCCATATCTCGCGAACGGATTGACCTAACCCAAAAATTCCTATTGCATCTGAAAGTAGAAACTAGCCCGATTACAGCGGTATGTGTATTTTCTCCATAGGCCATTCTGGTTAAGCGTTTGGAGCAGCAGAATTGCGAACAATTTTTTGCCTTCTCAACCATTTCTTGGCTTCAAACTCCCATATCTCGCGAACGGATTGACCCAATCCAAAAATTCCTATTGCATCTGAAAGTAGAAACTCGCCCGATTACAACGGTGTGTGTATTTTTTCCCTAGGCCATTCTGGTTAAGTGTTTGGAGCAGCAGAATTGCGAGAAATTTTTTGCCTTCTCAACCATTTCTTGGCTTCAAACTCCCATATCTCGCGAACGGATTGACATAACCCAAAAATTCCTGCTGCGTCTGAAAGTAGAAACTCGCCCGATTACAACAGTATGTGTATTTTTTCCCTAGGCCATTCTGGTTAAGCGTGTGGAGCAGCAGAATTGCGAAAAATTTTTTGCCTTCTCAACCATTTCTTAGCTTCTAACTCCCATATCTCGTGAACGGATTGACCTAACCCAAAAATTCCTGTTGCATCTGAAAGTAGAAACTCGCCCGATTACAACGGCATGTGTATTTTTTCCCTAGCCCATTCTGGTCAAGCGTTTGGAGCAGCAGAATTGCGAAAAATTTGTTGTCTTCTCAACCATTTCTTAGCTTCAAACTCCCATATCTCGCGAACGGATTAACCTAACCCAAAAATTCCTATTGCATCTGAAAGTAGAAACCCGCTCGATTACAACGGTATGTGTATTTTTTCCCTAGGCCATTCTGGTTAAGCGTTTGGAGCAGCAGAATTGCGAAAAATTTGTTGTCTTCTCAACCATTTCTTGGCTTCAAACAGCCATATATCGCGAACGGATTGACCTAACCCAAAAATTCCTGTTGCGCCTGAAAGTAGAAACTCGCCCGATTACAGCGGTATGTGTATTTTTTCCCCAGCCCATTCTGGTTAAGCGTTTGGAGCAGCAGAATTGCGAAAAATTTGTTGTCTTCTCAACCATTTCTTAGCTTCAAACTCCCTTATCTCGCGAACGGATTAACCTAACCCAAAAATTCCTATTGCATCTGAAAGTAGAAACCCGCCCGATTACAACGGTGTGTGTATTTTTTCCCTAGGCCATTCTGGTTAAGCGTGTGGAGCAGCAGAATTGCGAAAAATTTTTTGCCTTCTCAACCATTTCTTGACTTCAAACTCCCATATCTCGCGAACGGATTGACCTAACCCAAAAATTCCTGCTGCGTCTGAAAGTAGAAACTCGCCCGGTTACAACTGTATGCGTATTTTTTCCCTAGGCCATTCTGGTTAAGCGTTTGGAGCAGCAGAATTGCGAAAAATTTGTTGTCTTCTCAACCATTTCTTAGCTTCAAACTCGCATATCTCGCGAACGGATTGACCTAACCCAAAAATTCCTATTGCATCTGAAAGTAGAAACTAGCCCGATTACAACGGTATGTGTATTTTTTCCCTAGGCCATTCTGGTTAAGCGTTTGGAGCAGCAGAAGTGCGAAAAATTTTTTGCCTTCTCAACCATTTCTTGGATTCAAACTCCCATATCTCGCGAACGGATTGACCTAATCCAAAAATTCGGATTGCATCTGAAAGTAGAAACTCGCCCGAATACAACGGTATGTGCATTTTTTCCCTAGGCCATGCTGGTTAAGCGTTTCGAGCAGCAGAAGTGCGAAAAATTTGTTGTCTTCTCAACCATTTCTTAGCTTCAAACTCCCATATCTCGCGAACGGATTGACCTAACCCAAAAATTCCTGTTGCATCTGAAAGTAGACACTCGCCCGATTACAACGGTATGTGTATTTTTTCCCTAGGCCATTCTTGTTAAGCGTTTGGAGCAGCAGAATTGCGAAAAATTTTCTGCCTTCTCAACCATTTCTTGGCTTCAAACTCCCATATCTCTCGAACGGATTGTCCTAACCCAAAAATTCCTGTTGCATCTGAAAGTAGAAACTCGCCCGATTACAACGGCATGTGTATTTTTTCCCTAGCCCATTCTGGTCAAGCGTTTGGAGCAGCAGAATTGCGAAAAATTTGTTGTCTTCTCAACCATTTCTTAGCTTCAAACTCCCATATCTCGCGAACGGATTAACCTAACCCAAAAATTCCTATTGCATCTGAAAGTAGAAACCCGCCCGATTACAACGGTATGTGTATTTTTTCCCTAGGCCATTCTGGTTAAGCGTTTGGAGCAGCAGAATTGCGAAAAATTTGTTGTCTTCTCAACCATTTCTTGGTTTCAAACTCCCATATCTCGCGAACGGATTGACCTAACCCAAAAATTCCTGTTGCGTCTGAAAGTAGAAACTCGCCCGATTACAGCGGTATGTGTATTTTTTCCCTAGGCCATTCTGGTTAAGCGTGTGGAGCAGCAGAATTGCGAAAAATTTTTTGCCTTCTCAACCATTTCTTGGCTTCAAACTCCCATATCTCGCGAACGGATTGACCTAACCCAAAAATTCCTATTGCATCTGAAAGTAGAAACTAGCCCGATTACAGCGGTATGTGTATTTTCTCCCTAGGCCATTCTGGTTAAGCGTTTGGAGCAGCAGAATTGCGAACAATTTTTTGCCTTCTCAACCATTTCTTGGCTTCAAACTCCCATATCGCGCGAACAGATTGACCCAATCCAAAAATTCCTATTGCATCTGAAAGTAGAAACTCGCCCGATTACAACGGTGTGTGTATTTTTTCCCTAGGCCATTCTGGTTAAGCGTTTGGAGCAGCAGAATTGCGAGAAATTTTTTGCCTTCTCAACCATTTCTTGGCTTCAAACTCCCATATCTCGCGAACGGATTGACATAACCCAAAAATTCCTGCTGCGTCTGAAAGTAGAATCTCGCCCGATTACAAAGGTATGTGTATTTTTGCCCTAGGCCATTCTGGTTAAGCGTGTGGAGCAGCAGAATTGCGAAAAATTTTTTGCCTTCTCAACCATTTCTTAGCTTCTAACTCCCATATCTCGTGAACGGATTGACCTAACCCAAAAATTCCTGTTGCATCTGAAAGTAGAAACTCGCCCGATTACAACGGCATGTGTATTTTTTCCCTAGCCCATTCTGGTCAAGCGTTTGGAGCAGCAGAATTGCGAAAAATTTGTTGTCTTCTCAACCATTTCTTAGCTTCAAACTCCCATATCTCGCGAACGGATTAACCTAACCCAAAAATTCCTATTGCATCTGAAAGTAGAAACCCGCCCGATTACAACGGTATGTGTATTTTTTCCCTAGGCCATTCTGGTTAAGCGTTTGGAGCAGCAGAATTGCGAAAAATTTGTTGTCTTCTCAACCATTTCTTGGTTTCAAACTCCCATATCTCGCGAACGGATTGACCTAACCCAAAAATTCCTGTTGCGTCTGAAAGTAGAAACTCGCCCGATTACAGCGGTATGTGTATTTCTTCCCCAGCCCATTCTGGTTAAGCGTTTGGAGCAGCAGAATTGCGAAAAATTTGTTGTCTTCTCAACCATTTCTTAGCTTCAAACTCCCTTATCTCGCGAACGGATTAACCTAACCCAAAAATTCCTATTGCATCTGAAAGTAGAAACCCGCCCGATTACAACGGTATGTGTATTTTTTCCCTAGGCCATTCTGGTTAAGCATTTGGAGCAGCAGAATTGCGAAAAATTTTTTGCCTTCTCAACCATTTCTTGGCTTCAAACTCCCATATCTCGCGAACGGATTGACCTAACCCAAAAATTCCTATTGCATCTGAAAGTAGAAACTCGCCCGATTACAGCGGTATGTGTATTTTTTCCCTAGCCCATTCTGGTTAAGCGTTTGGATCAGCAGAATTGCGAAGAATTTGTTGTCTTCTCAACCATTTCTTAGTTTCAAAGTCCCATATCTCGCGATCGGATTGACCAAACCCAAAAATTCCTGCTGCGTCTGAAAGTAGAAACTCGCCCGATTACAACGGTATGTGTATTTTTTCCCTAGGCCATTCTGGTTAAGCGTGTGGAGCAGCAGAATTGCGAAAAATTTTTTGCCTTCTCAACCATTTCTTGACTTCAAACTCCCATATCTCGCGAACGGATTGACCTAACCCAAAAATTCCTGCTGCGTCTGAAAGTAGAAACTCGCCCGGTTACAACTGTATGCGTATTTTTTCCCTAGGCCATTCTGGTTAAGCGTTTGGAGCAGCAGAATTGCGAAAAATTTGTTGTCTTCTCAACCATTTCTTAGCTTCAAACTCGCATATCTCGCGAACGGATTGACCTAACCCAAAAATTCCTATTGCATCTGAAAGTAGAAACTAGCCCGATTACAACGGTATGTGTATTTTTTCCCTAGGCCATTCTGGTTAAGCGTTTGGAGCAGCAGAAGTGCGAAAAATTTGTGGTCTTCTCAACCATTTCTTAGTTTCAAAGTCCCGTATCTCGCGAACGGATTGACCAAACCCAAAAATTCCTGCTGCGTCTGAAAGTAGAAACTCGCCCGATTACAACGGTATGTGTATTTTTTCCCTAGGCCATTCTGGTTAAGCGTGTGGAGCAGCAGAATTGCGAAAAATTTTTTGCCTTCTAAACCATTTCTAGGCTTCAAACTCCCATATCTCGCGAACGGATTGACCTAACCCAAAAATTCCTATTGCATCTGAAAGTAGAAACTCGCCCGATTACAACGGTATGTGTATTTTTTCCCTAGGCCATTCTGGTTAAGCGTGTGGAGCAGCAGAATTGCGAAAAATTTTTTGCCTTCTCAACCATTTCTTAGCTTCTAACTCCCATATCTCGTGAACGGATTGACCTAACCCAAAAATTCCTGTTGCATCTGAAAGTAGAAACTCGCCCGATTACAACGGCATGTGTATTTTTTCCCTAGCCCATTCTGGTCAAGCGTTTGGAGCAGCAGAATTGCGAAAAATTTGTTGTCTTCTCAACCATTTCTTAGCTTCAAACTCCCATATCTCGCGAACGGATTAACCTAACCCAAAAATTCCTATTGCATCTGAAAATAGAAACCCGCCCGATTACAACGGTATGTGTATTTTTTCCCTAGGCCATTCTGGTTAAGCGTTTGGAGCAGCAGAATTGCGAAAAATTTGTTGTCTTCTCAACCATTTCTTGGTTTCAAACTCCCATATCTCGCGAACGGATTGACCTAACCCAAAAATTCCTGTTGCGTCTGAAAGTAGAAACTCGCCCGATTACAGCGGTATGTGTATTTCTTCCCCAGCCCATTCTGGTTAAGCGTTTGGAGCAGCAGAATTGCGAAAAATTTGTTGTCTTCTCAACCATTTCTTAGCTTCAAACTCCCTTATCTCGCGAACGGATTAACCTAACCCAAAAATTCCTATTGCATCTGAAAGTAGAAACCCGCCCGATTACAACGGTATGTGTATTTTTTCCCTAGGCCATTCTGGTTAAGCATTTGGAGCAGCAGAATTGCGAAAAATTTTTTGCCTTCTCAACCATTTCTTGGCTTCAAACTCCCATATCTCGCGAACGGATTGACCTAACCCAAAAATTCCTATTGCATCTGAAAGTAGAAACTCGCCCGATTACAGCGGTATGTGTATTTTTTCCCTAGCCCATTCTGGTTAAGCGTTTGGATCAGCAGAATTGCGAAGAATTTGTTGTCTTCTCAACCATTTCTTAGTTTCAAAGTCCCATATCTCGCGATCGGATTGACCAAACCCAAAAATTCCTGCTGCGTCTGAAAGTAGAAACTCGCCCGATTACAACGGTATGTGTATTTTTTCCCTAGGCCATTCTGGTTAAGCGTGTGGAGCAGCAGAATTGCGAAAAATTTTTTGCCTTCTCAACCATTTCTTGACTTCAAACTCCCATATCTCGCGAACGGATTGACCTAACCCAAAAATTCCTGCTGCGTCTGAAAGTAGAAACTCGCCCGGTTACAACTGTATGCGTATTTTTTCCCTAGGCCATTCTGGTTAAGCGTTTGGAGCAGCAGAATTGCGAAAAATTTGTTGTCTTCTCAACCATTTCTTAGCTTCAAACTCGCATATCTCGCGAACGGATTGACCTAACCCAAAAATTCCTATTGCATCTGAAAGTAGAAACTAGCCCGATTACAACGGTATGTGTATTTTTTCCCTAGGCCATTCTGGTTAAGCGTTTGGAGCAGCAGAAGTGCGAAAAATTTTTTGCCTTCTCAACCATTTCTTGGATTCAAACTCCCATATCTCGCGAACGGATTGACCTAATCCAAAAATTCCGATTGCATCTGAAAGTAGAAACTCGCCCGAATACAACGGTATGTGCATTTTTTCCCTAGGCCATGCTGGTTAAGCGTTTCGAGCAGCAGAAGTGCGAAAAATTTGTTGTCTTCTCAACCATTTCTTAGCTTCAAACTCCCATATCTCGCGAACGGATTGACCTAACCCAAGAATTCCTGTTGCATCTGAAAGTAGACACTCGCCCGATTACAACGGTATGTGTATTTTTTCCCTAGGCCATTCTTGTTAAGCGTTTGGAGCAGCAGAATTGCGAAAAATTTTCTGCCTTCTCAACCATTTCTTGGCTTCAAACTCCCATATCTCTCGAACGGATTGTCCTAACCCAAAAATTCCTGTTGCATCTGAAAGTAGAAACTCGCCCGATTACAACGGTATGTGTATTTTTTCCCTAGGCCATTCTGGTTAAGCGTGTGGAGCAGCAGAATTGCGAAAAATTTTTTGCCTTCTAAACCATTTCTAGGCTTCGAACTCCCATATCTCGCGAACGGATTGACCTAACCCAAAAATTCCTATTGCATCTGAAAGTAGAAACTCGCCCGATTACAACGGTATGTGTGTTTTTTCCCTAGGCCATTCTGGTTAAGCGTTTGGAGCAGCAGAATTGCGAAAAATTTTTTGCCTTCTCAACCATTTCTTGGCTTCAAACTCCCATATCTCGCGAACGGATTGACCTAACCCAAAAATTCCTGTAGCGTCTGAAAGTAGAAACTCGCCCGATTACAACGGTATGTGTATTTTTTCCCTAGCCCATTCTGGTTAAGCGTTTGGATCAGCAGAATTGCGAAAAATTTGTGGTCTTCTCAACCATTTCTTAGTTTCAAAGTCCCGTATCTCGCGAACGGATTGACCAAACCCAAAAATTCCTGCTGCGTCTGAAAGTAGAAACACGCCCGATTACAACGGTATGTGTATTTTTTCCCTAGGCCATTCTGGTTAAGCGTGTGGAGCAGCAGAATTGCGAAAAATTTTTTGCCTTCTAAACCATTTCTAGGCTTCAAACTCCCATATCTCGCGAACGGATTGACCTAACCCAAAAATTCCTATTGCATCTGAAAGTAGAAACTCGCCCGATTACAACGGTATGTGTATTTTTTCCCTAGGCCATTCTGGTTACGCGTTTGGAGCAGCAGAATTGCGAAAAATTTGTTGTCTTCTCAACCATTTCTTAGTTTCAAAGTCCCATATCTCGCGAACGGATTGACCAAACCCAAAAATTCCTGCTACGTCTGAAAGTAGAAACTCGCCCGATTACAACGGTATGTGTATTTTTTCCCTAGGCCATTCTGGTTAAGCGTGTGGAGCAGCAGAATTGCGAAAAATTTTTTGCCTTCTCAACCATTTCTTGGCTTCAAACTCCCATATCTCGCGAACGGATTGACCTAACCCAAAAATTCCTATTGCATCTGAAAGTAGAAACTAGCCCGATTACAGCGGTATGTGTATTTTCTCCATAGGCCATTCTGGTTAAGCGTTTGGAGCAGCAGAATTGCGAACAATTTTTTGCCTTCTCAACCATTTCTTGGCTTCAAACTCCCATATCTCGCGAACGGATTGACCCAATCCAAAAATTCCTATTGCATCTGAAAGTAGAAACTCGCCCGATTACAACGGTGTGTGTATTTTTTCCCTAGGCCATTCTGGTTAAGTGTTTGGAGCAGCAGAATTGCGAGAAATTTTTTGCCTTCTCAACCATTTCTTGGCTTCAAACTCCCATATCTCGCGAACGGATTGACATAACCCAAAAATTCCTGCTGCGTCTGAAAGTAGAAACTCGCCCGATTACAACAGTATGTGTATTTTTTCCCTAGGCCATTCTGGTTAAGCGTGTGGAGCAGCAGAATTGCGAAAAATTTTTTGCCTTCTCAACCATTTCTTAGCTTCTAACTCCCATATCTCGTGAACGGATTGACCTAACCCAAAAATTCCTGTTGCATCTGAAAGTAGAAACTCGCCCGATTACAACGGCATGTGTATTTTTTCCCTAGCCCATTCTGGTCAAGCGTTTGGAGCAGCAGAATTGCGAAAAATTTGTTGTCTTCTCAACCATTTCTTAGCTTCAAACTCCCATATCTCGCGAACGGATTAACCTAACCCAAAAATTCCTATTGCATCTGAAAGTAGAAACCCGCTCGATTACAACGGTATGTGTATTTTTTCCCTAGGCCATTCTGGTTAAGCGTTTGGAGCAGCAGAATTGCGAAAAATTTGTTGTCTTCTCAACCATTTCTTGGCTTCAAACACCCATATATCGCGAACGGATTGACCTAACCCAAAAATTCCTATTGCATCTGAAAGTAGAAACTCGCCCGATTACAGCGGTATGTGTATTTTTTCCCTAGCCCATTCTGGTTAAGCGTTTGGATCAGCAGAATTGCGAAAAATTTGTTGTCTTCTCAACCATTTCTAAGTTTCAAAGTCCCATATCTCGCGATCGGATTGACCAAACCCAAAAATTCCTGCTGCGTCTGAAAGTAGAAACTCGCCCGATTACAGCGGTATGTGTATTTTTTCCCTAGGCCATTCTGGTTAAGCGTTTGGAGCAGCAGAATTGCGAAAAATTTGTTGTCTTCTCAACCATTTCTTAGCTTCAAACTCGCATATCTCGCGAACGGATTGACCTAACCCAAAAATTCCTATTGCATCTGAAAGTAGAAACTAGCCCGATTACAACGGTATGTGTATTTTTTCTCTAGGCCATTCTGGTTAAGCGTTTGGAGCAGCAGAAGTGCGAAAAATTTTTTGCCTTCTCAACCATTTCTTGGCTTCAAACTCCCATATCTCGCGAACGGATTGACCCAAACCAAAAATTCCTATTGCATCTGAAAGTAGAAACTCGCCCGATTACAACGGTGTGTGTATTTTTTCCCTAGGCCATTCTGGTTAAGTGTTTGGAGCAGCAGAATTGCGAGAAATTTTTTGCCTTCTCAACCATTTCTTGGCTTCAAACTCCCATATCTCGCGAACGGATTGACATAACCCAAAAATTCCTGCTGCGTCTGAAAGTAGAAACTCGCCCGATTACAACAGTATGTGTATTTTTTCCCTAGGCCATTCTGGTTAAGCGTGTGGAGCAGCAGAATTGCGAAAAATTTTTTGCCTTCTCAACCATTTCTTAGCTTCTAACTCCCATATCTCGTGAACGGATTGACCTAACCCAAAAATTCCTGTTGCATCTGGAAGTAGAAACTCGCCCGATTACAACGGCATGTGTATTTTTTCCCTAGCCCATTCTGGTCAAGCGTTTGGAGCAGCAGAATTGCGAAAAATTTGTTGTCTTCTCAACCATTTCTTAGCTTCAAACTCCCATATCTCGCGAACGGATTAACCTAACCCAAAAATTCCTATTGCATCTGAAAGTAGAAACCCGCTCGATTACAACGGTATGTGTATTTTTTCCCTAGGCCATTCTGGTTAAGCGTTTGGAGCAGCAGAATTGCGAAAAATTTGTTGTCTTCTCAACCATTTCTTGGCTTCAAACACCCATATCTCGCGAACGGATTGACCTAACCCAAAAATTCCTGTTGCGTCTGAAAGTAGAAACTCGCCCGATTACAGCGGTATGTGTATTTTTTCCCCAGCCCATTCTGGTTAAGCGTTTGGAGCAGCAGAATTGCGAAAAATTTGTTGTCTTCTCAACCATTTCTTAGCTTCAAACTCCCTTATCTCGCGAACGGATTAACCTAACCCAAAAATTCCTATTGCATCTGAAAGTAGAAACCCGCCCGATTACAACGGTGTGTGTATTTTTTCCCTAGGCCATTCTGGTTAAGTGTTTGGAGCTGCAGAATTGCGAGAAATTTTTTGCCTTCTCAACCATTTCTTGGCTTCAAACTCCCATATCTCGCGAACGGATTGACATAACCCAAAAATTCCTGCTGCGTCTGAAAGTAGAAACTCGCCCGATTACAACAGTATGTGTATTTTTTCCCTAGGCCATTCTGGTTAAGCGTGTGGAGCAGCAGAATTGCGAAAAATTTTTTGCCTTCTCAACCATTTCTTAGCTTCTAACTCCCATATCTCGTGAACGGATTGACCTAACCCAAAAATTCCTATTGCATCTGAAAGTAGAAACCCGCTCGATTACAACGGTATGTGTATTTTTTCCCTAGGCCATTCTGGTTAAGCGTTTGGAGCAGCAGAATTGCGAAAAATTTGTTGTCTTCTCAACCATTTCTTGGCTTCAAACACCCATATCTCGCGAACGGATTGACCTAACCCAAAAATTCCTGTTGCGTCTGAAAGTAGAAACTCGCCCGATTACAGCGGTATGTGTGTTTTTCCCCCAGCCCATTCTGGTTAAGCGTTTGGAGCAGCAGAATTGCGAAAAATTTGTTGTCTTCTCAACCATTTCTTAGCTTCAAACTCCCTTATCTCGCGAACGGATTAACCTAACCCAAAAATTCCTATTGCATCTGAAAGTAGAAACCCGCCCGATTACAACGGTGTGTGTATTTTTTCCCTAGGCCATTCTGGTTAAGTGTTTGGAGCAGCAGAATTGCGAGAAATTTTTTGCCTTCTCAACCATTTCTTGGCTTCAAACTCCCATATCTCGCGAACGGATTGACATAACCCAAAAATTCCTGCTGCGTCTGAAAGTAGAAACTCGCCCGATTACAACAGTATGTGTATTTTTTCCCTAGGCCATTCTGGTTAAGCGTGTGGAGCAGCAGAATTGCGAAAAATTTTTTGCCTTCTCAACCATTTCTTAGCTTCTAACTCCCATATCTCGTGAGCGGATTGACCTAACCCAAAAATTCCTGTTGCATCTGAAAGTAGAAACTCGCCCGATTACAACGGCATGTGTATTTTTTCCCTAGCCCATTCTGGTCAAGCGTTTGGAGCAGCAGAATTGCGAAAAATTTGTTGTCTTCTCAACCATTTCTTAGATTCAAACTCCCATATCTCGCGAACAGATTAACCTAACCCAAAAATTCCTATTGCATCTGAAAGTAGAAACCCGCTCGATTACAACGGTATGTGTATTTTTTCCCTAGGCCATTCTGGTTAAGCGTTTGGAGCAGCAGAATTGCGAAAAATTTGTTGTCTTCTCAACCATTTCTTGGCTTCAAACACCCATATCTCGCGAACGGATTGACCTAACCCAAAAATTCCTGTTGCGTCTGAAAGTAGAAACTCGCCCGATTACAGCGGTATGTGTATTTTTTCCCCAGCCCATTCTGGTTAAGCGTTTGGAGCAGCAGAATTGCGAAAAATTTGTTGTCTTCTCAACCATTTCTTAGCTTCAAACTCCCTTATCTCGCGAACGGATTAACCTAACGCAAAAATTCCTATTGCATCTGAAAGTAGAAACCCGCCCGATTACAACGGTGTGTGTATTTTTTCCCTAGGCCATTCTGGTTAAGCATTTGGAGCAGCAGAATTGCGAAAAATTTTTTGCCTTCTCAACCATTTCTTGGCTTCAAACTCCCATATCTCGCGAACGGATTGACCTAACCCAAAAATTCCTATTGCATCTGAAAGTAGAAACTCGCCCGATTACAGCGGTATGTGTATTTTTTCCCTAGCCCATTCTGGTTAAGCGTTTGGATCAGCAGAATTGCGAAAAATTTGTTGTCTTCTCAACCATTTCTTAGTTTCAAAGTCCCATATCTCGCGATCGGATTGACCAAACCCAAAAATTCCTGCTGCGTCTGAAAGTAGAAACTCGCCCGATTACAGCGGTATGTGTATTTTTTCCCTAGGCCATTCTGGTTAAGCGTTTGGAGCAGCAGAATTGCGAAAAATTTATTGCCTTCTCAACCATTTCTTGGCTTCAAACTCCCATATCTCGCGAACGGATTGACCTAACCCAAAAATTCCTATTGCATCTGAAAGTAGAAACTCGCCCGATTAGAACGGTATGTGTATTTTTTCCCTAGGCCATTCTGGTTAAGCGTTTGGAGCAGCAGAAGTGCGAAAAATTTGTTGTCTCCTCAACCATTTCTTAGCTTCAAACTCCCATATCTCGCGAACGGATTGACCTAACCCAAAAATTCCTGTTGCATCTGAAAGTAGAAACTCGCCCGATTACAACGGTATGTGTATTTTTTCCCTAGGCCATTCTGGTTAAGTGTTTGGAGCAGCAGAAGTGCGTAAAATTTGTTGTCTTCTCAACCATTTCTTGGCTTCAAACACCCATATCTCGCGAACGGATTGACCTAACCCAAAAATTCCTGTTGCGTCTGAAAGTAGAAACTCGCCCGATTACAGCGGTATGTGTATTTTTTCCCCAGCCCATTCTGGTTAAGCGTTTGGAGCAGCAGAATTGCGAAAAATTTGTTGTCTTCTCAACCATTTCTTAGCTTCAAACTCCCTTATCTCGCGAACGGATTAACCTAACCCAAAAATTCCTATTGCATCTGAAAGTAGAAACCCGCCCGGTTACAACGGTATGTGTATTTTTTCCCTAGGCGATTCTGGTTAAGCATTTGGAGCAGCAGAATTGCGAAAAATTTTTTGCCTTCTCAACCATTTCTTGGCTTCAAACTCCCATATCTCGCGAACGGATTGACCTAACCCAAAAATTCCTATTGCATCTGAAAGTAGAAACTCGCCCGATTACAGCGGTATGTGTATTTTTTCCCTAGCCCATTCTGGTTAAGCGTTTGGATCAGCAGAATTGCGAAAAATTTGTTGTCTTCTCAACCATTTCTTAGTTTCAAAGTCCCATATCTCGCGATCGGATTGACCAAACCCAAAAATTCCTGCTGCGTCTGAAAGTAGAAACTCGCCCGATTACAGCGGTATGTGTATTTTTTCCCTAGGCCATTCTGGTTAAGCGTTTGGAGCAGCAGAATTGCGAAAAATTTATTGCCTTCTCAACCATTTCTTGGCTTCAAACTCCCATATCTCGCGAACGGATTGACCTAACCCAAAAATTCCTATTGCATCTGAAAGTAGAAACTCGCCCGATTAGAACGGTATGTGTATTTTTTCCCTAGGCCATTCTGGTTAAGCGTTTGGAGCAGCAGAAGTGCGAAAAATTTGTTGTCTCCTCAACCATTTCTTAGCTTCAAACTCCCATATCTCGCGAACGGATTGACCAAACCCAAAAATTCCTGCTGCGTCTGAAAGTAGAAACTCGCCCGGTTACAACTGTATGCGTATTTTTTCCCTAGGACATTCTGGTTAAGCGTTTGGAGCAGCAGAATTGCGAAAAATTTGTTGTCTTCTCAACCATTTCTTAGCTTCAAACTCGCATATCTCGCGAACGGATTGACCTAACCCAAAAATTCCTATTGCATCTGAAAGTAGAAACTAGCCCGATTACAACGGTATGTGTATTTTTTCTCTAGGCCATTCTGGTTAAGCGTTTGGAGCAGCAGAAGTGCGAAAAATTTTTTGCCTTCTCAACCATTTCTTGGCTTCAAACTCCCATATCTCGCGAACGGATTGACCCAAACCAAAAATTCCTATTGCATCTGAAAGTAGAAACTCGCCCGATTACAACGGTGTGTGTATTTTTTCCCTAGGCCATTCTGGTTAAGTGTTTGGAGCAGCAGAATTGCGAGAAATTTTTTGCCTTCTCAACCATTTCTTGGCTTCAAACTCCCATATCTCGCGAACGGATTGACATAACCCAAAAATTCCTGCTGCGTCTGAAAGTAGAAACTCGCCCGATTACAACAGTATGTGTATTTTTTCCCTAGGCCATTCTGGTTAAGCGTGTGGAGCAGCAGAATTGCGAAAAATTTTTTGCCTTCTCAACCATTTCTTAGCTTCTAACTCCCATATCTCGTGAACGGATTGACCTAACCCAAAAATTCCTGTTGCATCTGAAAGTAGAAACTCGCCCGATTACAACGGCATGTGTATTTTTTCCCTAGCCCATTCTGGTCAAGCGTTTGGAGCAGCAGAATTGCGAAAAATTTGTTGTCTTCTCAACCATTTCTTAGCTTCAAACTCCCATATCTCGCGAACGGATTAACCTAACCCAAAAATTCCTATTGCATCTGAAAGTAGAAACCCGCTCGATTACAACGGTATGTGTATTTTTTCCCTAGGCCATTCTGGTTAAGCGTTTGGAGCAGCAGAATTGCGAAAAATTTGTTGTCTTCTCAACCATTTCTTGGCTTCAAACACCCATATCTCGCGAACGGATTGACCTAACCCAAAAATTCCTGTTGCGTCTGAAAGTAGAAACTCGCCCGATTACAGCGGTATGTGTATTTTTTCCCCAGCCCATTCTGGTTAAGCGTTTGGAGCAGCAGAATTGCGAAAAATTTGTTGTCTTCTCAACCATTTCTTAGCTTCAAACTCCCTTATCTCGCGAACGGATTAACCTAACCCAAAAATTCCTATTGCATCTGAAAGTAGAAACCCGCCCGGTTACAACGGTATGTGTATTTTTTCCCTAGGCGATTCTGGTTAAGCATTTGGAGCAGCAGAATTGCGAAAAATTTTTTGCCTTCTCAACCATTTCTTGGCTTCAAACTCCCATATCTCGCGAACGGATTGACCTAACCCAAAAATTCCTATTGCATCTGAAAGTAGAAACTCGCCCGATTACAGCGGTATGTGTATTTTTTCCCTAGCCCATTCTGGTTAAGCGTTTGGATCAGCAGAATTGCGAAAAATTTGTTGTCTTCTCAACCATTTCTTAGTTTCAAAGTCCCATATCTCGCGATCGGATTGACCAAACCCAAAAATTCCTGCTGCGTCTGAAAGTAGAAACTCGCCCGATTACAGCGGTATGTGTATTTTTTCCCTAGGCCATTCTGGTTAAGCGTTTGGAGCAGCAGAATTGCGAAAAATTTATTGCCTTCTCAACCATTTCTTGGCTTCAAACTCCCATATCTCGCGAACGGATTGACCTAACCCAAAAATTCCTATTGCATCTGAAAGTAGAAACTCGCCCGATTAGAACGGTATGTGTATTTTTTCCCTAGGCCATTCTGGTTAAGCGTTTGGAGCAGCAGAAGTGCGAAAAATTTGTTGTCTCCTCAACCATTTCTTAGCTTCAAACTCCCATATCTCGCGAACGGATTGACCAAACCCAAAAATTCCTGCTGCGTCTGAAAGTAGAAACTCGCCCGGTTACAACTGTATGCGTATTTTTTCCCTAGGACATTCTGGTTAAGCGTTTGGAGCAGCAGAATTGCGAAAAATTTGTTGTCTTCTCAACCATTTCTTAGCTTCAAACTCGCATATCTCGCGAACGGATTGACCTAACCCAAAAATTCCTATTGCATCTGAAAGTAGAAACTAGCCCGATTACAACGGTATGTGTATTTTTTCTCTAGGCCATTCTGGTTAAGCGTTTGGAGCAGCAGAAGTGCGAAAAATTTTTTGCCTTCTCAACCATTTCTTGGCTTCAAACTCCCATATCTCGCGAACGGATTGACCCAAACCAAAAATTCCTATTGCATCTGAAAGTAGAAACTCGCCCGATTACAACGGTGTGTGTATTTTTTCCCTAGGCCATTCTGGTTAAGTGTTTGGAGCAGCAGAATTGCGAGAAATTTTTTGCCTTCTCAACCATTTCTTGGCTTCAAACTCCCATATCTCGCGAACGGATTGACATAACCCAAAAATTCCTGCTGCGTCTGAAAGTAGAAACTCGCCCGATTACAACAGTATGTGTATTTTTTCCCTAGGCCATTCTGGTTAAGCGTGTGGAGCAGCAGAATTGCGAAAAATTTTTTGCCTTCTCAACCATTTCTTAGCTTCTAACTCCCATATCTCGTGAACGGATTGACCTAACCCAAAAATTCCTGTTGCATCTGAAAGTAGAAACTCGCCCGATTACAACGGCATGTGTATTTTTTCCCTAGCCCATTCTGGTCAAGCGTTTGGAGCAGCAGAATTGCGAAAAATTTGTTGTCTTCTCAACCATTTCTTAGCTTCAAACTCCCATATCTCGCGAACGGATTAACCTAACCCAAAAATTCCTATTGCATCTGAAAGTAGAAACCCGCTCGATTACAACGGTATGTGTATTTTTTCCCTAGGCCATTCTGGTTAAGCGTTTGGAGCAGCAGAATTGCGAAAAATTTGTTGTCTTCTCAACCATTTCTTGGCTTCAAACACCCATATCTCGCGAACGGATTGACCTAACCCAAAAATTCCTGTTGCGTCTGAAAGTAGAAACTCGCCCGATTACAGCGGTATGTGTATTTTTTCCCCAGCCCATTCTGGTTAAGCGTTTGAAGCAGCAGAATTGCGAAAAATTTGTTGTCTTCTCAACCATTTCTTAGCTTCAAACTCCCTTATCTCGCGAACGGATTAACCTAACCCAAAAATTCCTATTGCATCTGAAAGTAGAAACCCGCCCGGTTACAACGGTATGTGTATTTTTTCCCTAGGCCATTCTGGTTAAGCATTTGGAGCAGCAGAATTGCGAAAAATTTTTTGCCTTCTCAACCATTTCTTGGCTTCAAACTCCCATATCTCGCGAACGGATTGACCTAACCCAAAAATTCCTATTGCATCTGAAAGTAGAAACTCGCCCGATTACAGCGGTATGTGTATTTTTTCCCTAGCCCATTCTGGTTAAGCGTTTGGATCAGCAGAATTGCGAAAAATTTGTTGTCTTCTCAACCATTTCTTAGTTTCAAAGTCCCATATCTCGCGATCGGATTGACCAAACCCAAAAATTCCTGCTGCGTCTGAAAGTAGAATCTCGCCCGATTACAGCGGTATGTGTATTTTTTCCCTAGGCCATTCTGGTTAAGCGTTTGGAGCAGCAGAATTGCGAAAAATTTATTGCCTTCTCAACCATTTCTTGGCTTCAAACTCCCATATCTCGCGAACGGATTGACCTAACCCAAAAATTCCTATTGCATCTGAAAGTAGAAACTCGCCCGATTAGAACGGTATGTGTATTTTTTCCCTAGGCCATTCTGGTTAAGCGTTTGGAGCAGCAGAAGTGCGAAAAATTTGTTGTCTCCTCAACCATTTCTTAGCTTCAAACTCCCATATCTCGCGAACGGATTGACTTAACCCAAAAATTCCTGTTGCATCTGAAAGTAGAAACTCGCCCGATTACAACGGTATGTGTATTTTTTCCCTAGGCCATTCTGGTTAAGTGTTTGGAGCAGCAGAAGTGCGTAAAATTTGTTGTCTTCTCAACCATTTCTTAGCTTCAAACTCCCATATCTCGCGAACGGATTGACCAAACCCAAAAATTCCTGCTGCGTCTGAAAGTAGAAACTCGCCCGGTTACAACTGTATGCGTATTTTTTCCCTAGGACATTCTGGTTAAGCGTTTGGAGCAGCAGAATTGCGAAAAATTTGTTGTCTTCTCAACCATTTCTTAGCTTCAAACTCGCATATCTCGCGAACGGATTGACCTAACCCAAAAATTCCTATTGCATCTGAAAGTAGAAACTAGCCCGATTACAACGGTATGTGTATTTTTTCTCTAGGCCATTCTGGTTAAGCGTTTGGAGCAGCAGAAGTGCGAAAAATTTTTTGCCTTCTCAACCATTTCTTGGATTCAAACTCCCATATCTCGCGAACGGATTGACCTAATCCAAAAATTCCAATTGCATCTGAAAGTAGAAACTCGCCCGATTACAACGGTATGTGTATTTTTTCCCTAGGCCATTCTGGTTAAGCGTTTGAAGCAGCAGAAGTGCGAAAAATTTGTTGTCTTCTCAACCATTTCTTAGCTTCAAACTCCCATATCTCGCGAACGGATTGACCTAACCCAAAAATTCCTGTTGCGTCTGAAAGTAGACACTCGCCCGATTACAACGGTATGTGTATTTTTTCCCTAGGCCATTCTGGTTAAGCATTTGGAGCAGTAGAATTGCGAAAAATTTTTTGCCTTCTCAACCATTTCTTGCCTTCAAACTCCCATATCTCGCGAACGGATTGACCTAACCCAAAAATTCCTATTGCTTCTGAAAGTCGAAACTCGCCCGATTACAACGGTATGTGTATTTTTTCCTAGGCCATTCTGGTTAAGCGTTTGGAGCAGCAGAAGTGCGAAAAATTTGTTGTCTTCTCAACCATTTCTTAGCTTCAAACTCCCATATCTCGCGAACGGATTGACCTAAACCAAAAATTCCTGTTGCATCTGAAAGTAGAAACTCGCCCGATTACAGCGGTATTTGTATTTTTTCCCTAGGCCATTCTGGTTAAGCGTTTGAAGCAGCAGAATTGCGAAAAATTTTTTGCCTTCTCAACCATTTCGTGGCTTCAAACTCCCATATCTCGCGAACGGTTTGACCTAACCCAAAAATTCCTATTGCACCTGAAAGTAGAAACTCGCCCGATTACAGCGGTATGTGTATTTTTTCCCTAGGCCATTCAAGTTAAGCGTTTGGAGCAGCAGAATTGCGAAAAATTTATTGCCTTCTCAACCATTTCTTGGCTTCAAACTCCCATATCTCGCGAACGGATTGACCTAACCCAAAAATTCCTATTGCATCTGAAAGTAGAAACTCGCCCGATTAGCACGGTATGTGTATTTTTTCCCTAGGCCATTCTGGTTAAGCGTTTGGAGCAGCAGAAGTGCGAAAAATTTTTTGCCTTCTCAACCATTTCTTGGCTTCAAACTCCCATATCTCGCGAACGGATTGACCTAACCCAAAAATTCCTATTGCATCTGAAAGTAGAAACTCGCCCGATTACAGCGGTATGTGTATTTTTTCCTAGCCCATTCTGGTTAAGCGTCTGGATCAGCAGAATTGCGAAAAATTTGTTGTCTTCTCAACCATTTCTTAGTTTCAAAGTCCCATATCTCGCGATCGGATTGACCAAACCCAAAAACTCCTGCTGCGTCTGAAAGTAGAAACTCGCCCGATTACAACGGTATGTGTATTTTTTCCCTAGGCCATTCTGGTTAAGCGTGTGGAGCAGCAGAATTGCGAAAAATTTTTTGCCTTCTCAACCATTTCTTGCCTTCAAACTCCCATATCTCGCGAACGGATTGACCTAACCCAAAAATTCCTATTGCTTCTGAAAGTCGAAACTCGCCCGATTACAACGGTATGTGTATTTTTTCCTAGGCCATTCTGGTTAAGCGTTTGGAGCAGCAGAAGTGCGAAAAATTTGTTGTCTTCTCAACCATTTCTTAGCTTCAAACTCCCATATCTCGCGAACGGATTGACCTAAACCAAAAATTCCTGTTGCATCTGAAAGTAGAAACTCGCCCCGATTACAGCGGTATTTGTAATTTTTCCCTAGGCCATTCTGGTTAAGCGTTTGAAGCAGCAGAATTGCGAAAAATTTTTTGCCTTCTCAACCATTTCGTGGCTTCAAACTCCCATATCTCGCGAACGGTTTGACCTAACCCAAAAATTCCTATTGCATCTGAAAGTAGAAACTCGCCCGATTACAGCGGTATGTGTATTTTTTCCCTAGGCCATTCTGGTTAAGCGTTTGGAGCAGCAGAATTGCGAAAAATTTATTGCCTTTTCAACCATTTCTTGGCTTCAAACTCCCATATCTCGCGAACGGATTGACGTAACCCAAAAATTCCTGTAGCGTCTGAAAGTAGAAACTCGCCCGATTACAACGGTATGTGTATTTTTTCCCTAGCCCATTCTGGTTAAGCGATTGGATCAGCAGAATTGCGAAAAATTTTTTGCCTTCTCAACCATTTCTTGGCTTCAAACTCCCATATCTCGCGAACGGATTGACCTAACCCAAAAATTCCTATCGCATCAGAAAGTAGAAACTCGCCCGATTACAACGGTATGTGTATTTTTTCCCTAGGCCATTCTGGTTAAGCGTTTGGAGCAGCAGAAGTGCGAAAAATTTGTTGTCTTCTCAACCATTTCTTAGCGTCAAACTCCCATATCTCGCGAACGGATTGACCTAACCCAAAAATTCCTGTTGCATCTGAAAGTAGAAACTCGCCCGATTACAGCGGTATGTGTATTTTTTCCCTAGCCCATTCTGGTTAAGCGTTTGGATCAGCAGAATTGCGAAAAATTTGTTGTCTTCTCAACCATTTCTTAGTTTCAAAGTCCCATATCTCGCGATCGGATTGACCAAACCCAAAAATTCCTGCTGCGTCTGAAAGTAGAAACTCGCCCGATTACAGCGGTATGTGTATTTTTTCCCTAGGCCATTCTGGTTAAGCGTTTGGAGCAGCAGAATTGCGAAAAATTTATTGCCTTCTCAACCATTTCTTGGCTTCAAACTCCCATATCTCGCGAACGGATTGACGTAACCCAAAAATTCCTGTAGCGTCTGAAAGTAGAAACTCGCCCGATTACAGCGGTATGTGTATTTTTTCCCCAGCCCATTCTGGTTAAGCGTTTGGAGCAGCAGAATTGCGAAAAATTTTTTGCCTGCTCAACCATTCCTTTGCTTCAAACTCCCATATCTCGCGAACGGATTGACCTAACCCAAAAATTCCTATTGCATCTGAAAGTAGAAACCCGCCCGATTACAACGGTATGTGTATTTCTTCCCTAGGCCATTCTGGTTAAGCTTGTGGATCAGCAGAATTGCGAAAAATTTTTTGCCTTCTCAACCATTCCTTGACTTCAAACTCCCATATCTCGCGAACGGATTGACCTAACCCAAAAATTCCTATTGCATCAGAAAGTAGAAACTCGCCCGATTACAACGGTATGTGTATTTTTTCCCTAGGCTATTCTGGTTAAGCGTTTGGAGCAGCAGAATTGCGAAAAATTTTTTGCCTTCTCAACCATTTCTTGCCTTCAAACTCCCATATCTCGCGAACGGATTGACCTAACCCAAAAATTCCTATTGCTTCTGAAAGTCGAAACTCGCCCGATTACAACGGTATGTGTATTTTTTCCTAGGCCAATCTGGTTAAGCGTTTGGAGCAGCAGAAGTGCGAAAAATTTGTTGTCTTCTCAACCATTTCTTAGCTTCAAACTCCCATATCTCGCGAACGGATTGTCCTAAACCAAAAATTCCTGTTGCATCTGAAAGTAGAAACTCGCCCGATTACAGCGGCATTTGTATTTTTTCCCTAGGCCATTCTGGTTAAGCGTTTGGAGCAGCAGAATTGCGAAAAATTTATTGCCTTCTCAACCATTCCTTGGCTTCAAACTCCCATATCTCGCGAACGGATTGACCTAACCCAAAAATTCCTATTGCATCTGAAAGTAGAAACTCGCCCGATTACAGAGGTATGTGTATTTTTTCCCTAGCCCATTCTGGTTAAGCGTTTGGATCAGCAGAATTGCGAAAAATTTGTTGTCTTCTCAACCATTTCTTAGTTTCAAAGTCCCATATCTCGCGAACGGATTGTCCTAACCCAAAAATTCCTGTTGCGTCTGAAAGTAGACACTCGCCCGATTACAACGGTATGTGTATTTTTTCCCTAGGCCATTCTGGTTAAGCGTTTGGAGCAGCAGAATTGCGAAAAACTTTTTGCCTTCTCAACCATTTCTTGGCTTCAAACTCCCATATCTCGCGAACGGATTGACGTAACCCAAAAATTCCTGTAGCGTCTGAAAGTAGAAACTCGCCCGATTACAACGGTATGTGTATTTTTTCCCTAGCCCATTCTGGTTAAGCGATTGGATCAGCAGAATTGCGAAAAATTTTTTGCCTTCTCAACCATTTCTTGGCTTCAAACTCCCATATCTCGCGAACGGATTGACCTAACCCAAAAATTCCTATCGCATCAGAAAGTAGAAACTCGCCCGATTACAACGGTATGTGTATTTTTTCCCTAGGCCATTCTGGTTAAGCGTTTGGAGCAGCAGAAGTGCGAAAAATTTGTTGTCTTCTCAACCATTTCTTAGCGTCAAACTCCCATATCTCGCGAACGGATTGACCTAACCCAAAAATTCCTGTTGCATCTGAAAGTAGAAACTCGCCCGATTACAACGGTATGTGTATTTTTTCCCTAGGCCATTCTGGTTAAGCGTTTGGAGCAGCAGAATTGCGAAAAATTTTTTGCCTTCTCAACCATTCCTTTGCTTCAAACTCCCATATCTCGCGAACGGATTGACCTAACCCAAAAATTCCTATTGCATCTGAAAGTAGAAACCCGCCCGATTACAACGGTATGTGAATTTTCTCCCAAGGCCATTCTGGTTAAGCGTTTGGAGCAGCAGAATTGCGAAAAATTTGTTGTCTTCTCAACCATTTCTTGGCTTCAAACTCCCATATCTCGCGAACGGATTGACGTAACCCAAAAATTCCTGTAGCGTCTGAAAGTAGAAACTCGCCCGATTACAGCGGTATGTGTATTTTTTCCCCAGCCCATTCTGGTTAAGCGTTTGGAGCAGCAGAATTGCGAAAAATTTGTTGCCTTCTCAACCATTTCTTGGCTTCAAACTCCCATATCTCGCGAACGGATTTACCTAACCCAAAAATTCCTATTGCATCTGAAAGTAGAAACCCGCCCGATTACAACGGCATGTGAATTTTCTCCCTAGGCCATTCTGGTTAAGCGTTTGGAGCAGCAGAATTGCGAAAAATTTGTTGTCTTCTCAACCATTTCTTAGCTTCAAACTCCCATATCTCGCGAACGGATTGACCTAACCCAAAAATTCCTGTTGCGTCTGAAAGTAGAAACTCGCCCGATTACAGCGGTATGTGTATTTTTTCCCCAGCCCATTCTGGTTAAGCGTTTGGAGCAGCAGAATTGCGAAAAATTTGTTGCCTTCTCAACCATTTCTTGGCTTCAAGCTCCCATATCTCGCGAACGGATTGTCCTAACCCAAAAATTCCTTTTGCATCTGAAAGTAGAAACTCGCCCGATTACAACGGTATGTGTATTTCTTCCCTAGGCCATTCTGGTTAAGCTTGTGGAGCAGCAGAATTGCGAAAAATTTTTTGCCTTCTCAACCATTTCTTGACTTCAAACTCCCATATCTCGCGAACGGATTGACCTAACCCAAAAATTCCTATTGCATCAGAAAGTAGAAACTCGCCCGATTACAACGGTATGTGTATTTTTTCCCTAGGCTATTCTGGTTAAGCGTTTGGAGCAGCAGAAGTGCGAAAAATTTGTTGTCTTCTCAACCATTTCTTAGCGCCAATCTCCCATATCTCGCGAACGGATTGACCTAACCCAAAAATTCCTGTTGCATCTGAAAGTAGAAACTCGCCCGATTACAACGGTATGTGTATTTTTTCCCTAGGCCATTCTGGTTAAGCATTTGGAGCAGCAGAATTGCGAAAAATTTTTTGCCTTCTCAACCATTTCTTGGCTTCAAACTCCCATATCTCGCGAACGGATTGACCTAACCCAAAAATTCCTATTGCATCTGAAAGTAGAAACTCGCCCGATTACAGAGGTATGTGTATTTTTTCCCTAGCCCATTCTGGTTAAGCGTTTGGATCAGCAGAATTGCGAAAAATTTGTTGTCTTCTCAACCATTTCTTAGTTTCAAAGTCCCATATCTCGCGAACGGATTGTCCTAACCCAAACATTCCTTTTGCATCTGAAAGTAGAAACTCGCCCGATTACAACGGTATGTGTATTTCTTCCCTAGGCCATTCTGGTTAAGCTTGTGGAGCAGCAGAATTGCGAAAAATTTTTTGCCTTCTCAACCATTTCTTGACTTCAAACTCCCATATCTCGCGAACGGATTGACCTAACCCAAAAATTCCTATTGCATCAGAAAGTAGAAACTCGCCCGATTACAACGGTATGTGTATTTTTTCCCTAGGCTATTCTGGTTAAGCGTTTGGAGCAGCAGAAGTGCGAAAAATTTGTTGTCTTCTCAACCATTTCTTAGCGCCAATCTCCCATATCTCGCGAACGGATTGACCTAACCCAAAAATTCCTGTTGCATCTGAAAGTAGAAACTCGCCCGATTACAACGGTATGTGTATTTTTTCCCTAGGCCATTCTGGTTAAGCATTTGGAGCAGCAGAATTGCGAAAAATTTTTTGCCTTCTCAACCATTTCTTGGCTTCAAACTCCCATATCTCGCGAACGGATTGACCTAACCCAAAAATTCCTATTGCATCTGAAAGTAGAAACTCGCCCGATTACAGAGGTATGTGTATTTTTCCCCTAGCCCATTCTGGTTAAGCGTTTGGATCAGCAGAATTGCGAAAAATTTGTTGTCTTCTCAACCATTTCTTAGTTTCAAAGTCCCATATCTCGCGATCGGATTGACCAAACCCAAAAATTCCTGCTGCGTCTGAAAGTAGAAACTCGCCCGATTACAACGGTATGTGTATTTTTTCCCTAGGCCATTCTGGTTAAGCGTGTGGAGCAGCAGAATTGCGAAAAATTTTTTGCCTTCTCAACCATTTCTTGCCTTCAAACTCCCATATCTCGCGAACGGATTGACCTAACCCAAAAATTCCTATTGCTTCTGAAAGTCGAAACTCGCCCGATTACAGCGGTATGTGTATTTTTTCCCTAGGCCATTCTGGTTAAGCGTTTGGAGCAGCAGAATTGCGAAAAATTTATTGCCTTCTCAACCATTTCTTGGCTTCAAACTCCCATATCTCGCGAACGAATTGACCTAACCCAAAAATTCCTGTTGCGTCTGAAAGTAGAAACTCGCCCCATTACAGCGGTATGTGTATTTTTTCCCCAGCCCATTCTGGTTAAGCGTTTGGAGCAGCAGAATTGCGAAAAATTTGTTGTCTTCTCAACCATTTCTTAGCGTCAAACTCCCATATCTCGCGAACGGATTGACCTAACCCAAAAATTCCTATTGCATCTGAAAGTAGAAACTCGCCCGATTACAACGGTATGTGTATTTTTTCCCTAGGCCATTCTGGTTAAGGGTTTGGAGCAGCAGAATTGCGAAAAATTTTTTGCCTTCTCAACCATTCCTTGGCTTCAAACTCCCATATCTCGCGAACGGATTGACCTAACCCAAAAATTCCTATTGCATCTGAAAGTAGAAACTCGCCCGATTACAACGGTATGTGTATTTTTTCCCTAGGCCATTCTGGTTAAGCGTTTGGAGCAGCAGAATTGCGAAAAATTTTTTGCCTTCTCAAGCATTGCTTGGCTTCAAACTCCCATATCTCGCGAACGGATTGACCTAACTCAAACATTCCTGTTGTGTCTGAAAGTAGAAACTCGCCCGATTACAGCGGTATGTGTATTTTAACCCTAGGCCATTCTGGTTAAGCGTTTGGAGCAGCAGAATTGCGAAAAATTTGTTGTCTTCTCAACCATTTCTTGGCTTCAAACACCCATATCTCGCGAACGGATTGACCTAACCCAAAAATTCCTGTTGCGTCTGAAAGTAGAAACTCGCCCGATTACAGCGGTATGTGTATTTTTTCCCCAGCCCATTCTGGTTAAGCGTTTGGAGCAGCAGAATTGCGAAAAATTTGTTGTCTTCTCAACCATTTCTTAGCTTCAAACTCCCTTATCTCGCGAACGGATTAACCTAACCCAAAAATTCCTATTGCATCTGAAAGTAGAAACCCGCCCGATTACAACGGTATGTGTATTTTTTTCCTAGGCCATTCTGGTTAAGCATTTGGAGCAGCAGAATTGCGAAAAATTTTTTGCCTTCTCAACCATTTCTTGGCTTCAAACTCCCATATCTCGCGAACGGATTGACCTAACCCAAAAATTCCTATTGCATCTGAAAGTAGAAACTCGCCCGATTACAGCGGTATGTGTATTTTTTCCCTAGCCCATTCTGGTTAAGCGTTTGGATCAGCAGAATTTCGAAAAATTTGTTGTCTTCTCAAACATTTCTTAGTTTCAAAGTCCCATATCTCGCGATCGGATTGACCAAACCCAAAAATTCCTGCTGCCTCTGAAAGTAGAAACTCGCCCGATTACAACGGTATGTGTATTTTTTCCCTAGGCCATTCTGGTTAAGCGTTTCGAGCAGCAGAAGTGCGAAAAATTTTTTGCCTTCTCAACCATTTCTTAGATTCAAACTCCCATATCTCGCGAACGGATTGACCTAACCCAAAATTTCCTATTGCATCTGAGAGTAGAAACTCGCCCGATTACAACGGTATGTGTATTTTTTCCTTAGGCCATTCTGGTTAAGCGTTTGGAGCAGCAGAATTGCGAAAAATTTTTTTGCCTTCTCAACCATTTCTTGGCTTCAAACTCCCATATCTCGCGAACGGATTGACCAAACCCAAAAATTCCTATTGCGTCTGAAAGTAGAAAATCGCCCGATTACAACGGTATGTGTATTTTTTCCCTAGGTCATTCTGGATAAGCGTTTGGAGCAGCAGAATTGCGAAAAATTTGTTGTCTTCTCAACCATTTCTTAGCTTCAAAGTCCCATATCTCGCGAACGGATTGATCAAACCCAAAAATTCCTCCTGCATCTGAAAGTAGAAACTCGCCCGATTACAACGGTATGTGTATTTTTTCCCTAGGCCATTCTGGTTAAGCGTTTGGAGCAGCAGAATTGCGAAAAATTTTTTGCCTTCTCAACCATTTCTTGGCTTCAAACTGCCATTTCTCGCGAACGGATTGACCTAACCCAAAAATTCCTATTGCATCTGAAAGTAGAAACCCGCCCGACTACAGCGGTATGTGTATTTTTTCCCTAGGCCATTCCTGTTAAGCGTGTGGAGCAGCAGAATTGCGAAAAATTTGATGCCTTCTCAAACATTTCTTGGATTCAAACTCCCATATCTCGCGAACGGATTGACCTAACCCAAAAATTCCTGTTGCGTGTGAAAGTAGAAACTCGTCCGATTACAACGGTGTGTGTGTTTTTCCCATAGCCCATTCTGGTTAAGCGTTTGGAGCAGCAGAAATGCGAAAAACTTTTTGTCTTCTCAACCATTTCTTAGCTTCAAACTCCCATACCTCGCGAACGGTTTGACCTCACCCAAACATTCCTATTGCATCTGAAAGTAGAAACTCGCCCGATTACAACGGTATGTGTATTTCTTCCCTAGCCCATTCTGGTTAAGCGTTTGGAGCAGCAGAATTGCGAAAAATTTATTGCCTTCTCAACCATTTCTTGGCTTCAAACTCCCATATCTCGCGAACGGATTAACCTAACCCAAAAATTCCTATTGCATCTGAAAGTAGAAACTGGCCCGATTACAAAGGTATGTGTATTTTTTCCCTAGGCCCTTCTGGTTAAGCGTTTGGAGCAGCAGAATTGCGAAAAACTTTTTGTCTTCTCAACCATTTCTTAGCTTCAAACTCCCATACCTCGCGAACGGTTTGACCTCACCCAAACATTCCTATTGCATCTGAAAGTAGAAACTCGCCCGATTACAACGGTATGTGTATTTCTTCCCTAGCCCATTCTGGTTAAGCGTTTGGAGCAGCAGAATTGCGAAAAATTTATTGCCTTCTCAACCATTTCTTGGCTTCAAACTCCCATATCTCGCGAACGGATTAACCTAACCCAAAAATTCCTATTGCATCTGAAAGTAGAAACTCGCCCGATTACAAAGGTATGTGTATTTTTTCCCTAGGCCATTCTGGTTAAGCGTTTCGAGCAGCAGAAGTGCGAAAAATTTTTTGCCTTCTCAAACATTTCTTAGCTTCAAACTCCCATATCTCCCGAACGGATTGACCTAACCCAAAATTTCCTATTGCATCTGAAAGTAGAAACTCGCCCGATTACAACGGTACGTGTATTTTTCCCCTAGGCCATTCTGGTTAAGCGATTGGAGCAGCAGAAGTACGACAAATTTGTTATCTTGTCAACCATTTCTTAGCTTCAAAGTCCCATATCTCGCGAACGGATTGACCTAACCCAAAAATTCCTATTGTAACTGAAAGTAGAAACTCGCCCGATTACAACGGTATGTGTATTTTTTCCCTAGGCCATTCTGGTTAAGCGTTTGGAGCAGAAGAATTGCGAAAAATTTTTTGCCTTCTCAACCATTTCTTGGCTTCAAACTCCCATATCTCGCGAACGGATTGACCTAACCCAAAAATTCCTATTGCATCTGAAAGTAGAAGCTTGCCCGATTGCAACGGTATGTGTATTTCTTCCCTAGCCCATTCTGGTTAAGCGTTTGGAGCAGCAGAATTGCGAAAAATTTTTTGCCTTCTCAAACATTTCTTGGCTTCACACTCCCATATCTCGCGAGCGGATTGACCTAACCCAGAAATTCCTATTGCATCTGAAAGTAGAAACTCGCCCGATTACAGCGGTATGTGTATTTTTTCCCTAGGCAATTCTGGTTAAGCGATTGGAGCAGCAGAAGTGCAAAAAATTTGTTGCCTTGTCAACCATTTCTTAGCTTCAAAGTCCCATATCTCGAGAACGGATTGACCTAACCCAAAAATTGCTATTGTAACTGAAAGTAGAAGCTCGTCCGATTACAACGGTATGGGTATTTTTTCCCTAGGACATTCTGGTTAAGCGTTTGGAGCAGCAGAAGTGCGAAAAATTTGTTGTCTCCTGAACCATTTCTTAGCTTCAAAGTCCCATAACTCGCGAACGGATTGACCTAACCCAAAAATTCCTGTTGCGTCTGAAATTAGAAACTCGCCCGATTACAACGGTATGTGAATTTTTTCCCTAGGCCATTCTGGTTAAGCGTTTGGTGCAGCGGAATTGCGAAAAATTTTTTGCCTTCTCAACCATTTCTTGGCTTCAATCTCCCATATCTTGCGAACGGATTGACCTAACCATAAAATTCCTATTGCATCTGAAAGTAGAAACTCGCCCGATTACAGCGGTATGTGTATTTTTTCCCTAGGCAATTCTGGTTAAGCGATTGGAGCAGCAGAAGTGCGAAAAATTTGTTGTCTTGTCAACCATTTCTTAGCTTCAAAGTCCCATATCTCGAGAACGGATTGACCTAACCCAAAAATTGCTATTGTAACTGAAAGTAGAAGCTCGTCCGATTACAACGGTATGGGTATTTTTTCCCTAGGACATTCTGGTTAAGCGTTTGGAGCAGCAGAAGTGCGAAAAATTTGTTGTCTCCTCAACCATTTCTTAGCTTCAAAGTCCCATAACTCGCGAACGGATTGACCTAACCCAAAAATTCCTATTGTAACTGAAAGTAGAAACTCGCCCGATTACAACGGTATGTGTATTTTTTCCCTAGCCCATTCTGGTTAAGCGATTGGAGCTGCTGAAGTGCGAAAAATTTGTTGTCGTGTCAACCATTTCTTAGCTTCAAAGTCCCATATCTCGCGAACGGATTGACCTAACCCAAAAATTCCTATTGTAACTGAAATTAGAAACTAGTCCGATTACAACGGTATGGGTATTTTTTCCCTAGGCCATTCTGGTTAAGCGTTTGGAGCAGCAGAAGTGCGAAAAATTTGTTGTCTTCTCCACCATTTCGTAGCTTCAAACTCACATATCTCGCGAGCGGATTGACCTAACCCAAAAATTCCTATTGCATCTGAAAGCGGAAACTCGTCCGATTTCAACGGTATGGGTATTTTTTCCCTAGGCCATTCTGGTTAAGCGTTTGGAGCAGCAGAAGTGCGAAAAATTTGTTGTCTTCTCAACCATTTCTTAGCTTCAAAGTCCCATATCTCGCGAACGGATTGACCTAACCAAAAAATTCCTATTGTAACTGAAAGTAGAAACCCGCCCGATTACAACGGTATGTGTATTTTTTCCCTAGCCCATTCTGGTTAAGCGATTGGAGCAGCAGAAGTGCGAAAAATTTCTTGTCTTGTCAACCATTTCTTAGCTTCAATCTACCATATCTCGCGAACGGATTGACCTAACCCAAAAATTCCTATTGTAACTGAAAGTAGAAGCTCGTCCGATTACAACGGTATGGGTATTTTTTCCCTAGGACATTCTGGTTAAGCGTTTGGAGCAGCAGAAGTGCGAAAAATTTGTTGTCTTCTCAACCATTTCTTAGCTTCAAACTCCCATATCTCGCGAACGGATTGACCTAACCCAAAAATTCCTATTGCATCTGAAAGTAGAAGCTCGCCCGATTACAGCGGTATGTGAATTTTTTCCCTAGGCCATTCTGATTAAGCGATTGGAGCAGCAGAAGTGCGAAAAATTTGTTGTCTTGTCAACCATTTCTTAGCTTCAAAGTCCCATATCTCGCGAACGGATTGACCTAACCCAAAAATTCCTGTTGCGTCTGAAATTAGAAACTCGCCCGATTACAACGGTATGTGTATTTTTTCCCTAGGCCATTCTGGTTAGGTGTTTGGAGCAGCAGAAGTGCGAAAAATTAGCTGTCTTCTCAACCATTTCTTAGCTTCAAACTCCCATATCTCGCGAACGGATTGACCTAACCCAAAAATTCCTGTTGCATCTGAAAGTAGAAGCTCGCCCGATTACAGCGGTATGTGAATTTTTTCCCTAGGCCATTCTGGTTAAGCGATTGGAGCAGCAGAAGTGCGAAAAATTTGTTGTCTTGTCAACCATTTCTTAGCTTCAAAGTCCCATATCTCGAGAACGGATTGGCCTAACCCAAAAATTGCTATTGTAACTGAAAGTAGAAGCTCGTCCGATTACAACGGTATGGGTATTTTTTCCCTAGGACATTCTGGTTAAGCGTTTGGAGCAGCAGAAGTGCGAAGAATTTGTTGTCTCCTCAACCATTTCTTAGCTTCAAAGTCCCATATCTCGCGAACGGATTGACCTAACCCAAAAATTGCTATTGTAACTGAAAGTAAAAACTCGCCCGATTACAACGGTATGTGTATTTTTTCCCTAGCCCATTCTGGTTAAGCGTTTGGAGCAGCAGAATTGCGAAAAATTTTTCGCCTTCTCAACCATTTCTTGGCTTCAAACTCCCATATCTCGCGAACGGATTGACCTAACCCAAAAATTCCTGTAGCGTCTGAAAGTAGAAACTTGCGCGATTACAACGGTATGTGTATTTTTTCCCTAGGCCATTCTTGTTAAGCGTTTGGAGCAGCAGAATTGCGAAAAATTTTTTGCCTTCTCAACCATTTCTTGGCTGCAAACTCCCATATCTCGCGAACGGATTGACCTAACCCAAAAATTCCTATTGCTTCTGAAAGTCGAAGCTCGCCCGATTACAACGGTATGTGTACTTCTTCCCTAGGCCATTCTTGTTAAGCGTTTGGAGCAGCAGAATTGCGAAAAATTTTTCGCCTTCTCAACCATTTCTTGGCTTCAAACTCCCATATCTCGCGAACGGATTGACCTAACCCAAAAATTCCTGTTGCATCTGAAAGTAGAAACTCGCCCGATTACAACGGTATGTGTATTTTTTCCCTAGGCCATTCTGGTTAAGCGTTTGGAGCAGCAGAATTTCGAAAAATTTGTTGTCTTCTCAACCATTTCTTAGCGTCAAACTCCCATATCTCGCGAACGGATTGACCTAACCCAAAAATTCCTGTTGCATCTGACAGTAGAAACTCGCCCGATTACAACGGTATGTGTATTTTTTCCCTAGGCCATTCTGGTTAAGCGTTTGGAGCAGCAGAATTGCGAAAAATTTTTTGCCTTCTCAACCATTCCTTGGCTTCAAACTCCCATATCTCGCGAACGGATTGACCTAACTCAAAAATTCCTGTTGCGTCTGAAAGTAGAAACTCGCCCGATTACAGCGGTAGGTGTATTTTTACACTGGGCCATTCTTGTTAAGCGTTTGGAGCAGCAGAAATGCGAAAAATTTTTCGCCTTCTCAACCATTTCTTGGCTTCAAACTCCCATACCTCGCGAACAGATTGACCTAACCCAAAAATTCCTGTAGCGTCTGAAAGTAGAAACTCGCCCGATTACAACGGTATGTGTATTTTTTCCCAAGGCCATTCTGGTTAAGCGTTTGGAGCAGCAGAATTGCGAAAAATTTTTCGCCTTCTCAACCATTTCTTGGCTTCAAACTCCCATACCTCGCGAACGGATTGACCTAACCCAAAAATTCCTATTGCATCTGAAAGTAGAAGCTCGCCCGATTACAGCGGTATGTGAATTTTTTCCCTAGGCCATTCTGGTTAAGCGATTGGAGCAGCAGAAGTGCGAAAAATTTGTTGTCTTGTCAACCATTTCTTAGCTTCAAAGTCCCATATCTCGCGAACGGATTGACCTATCCCAAAAATTCCTCTAGCGTCTGAAAGTAGAAACTCGCCCGATAACAACGGTATGTGTATTTTTTCCCTAGGCCATTCTGGTTAAGCGTTTGGAGCTGCAGAATTGCGAAAAATTTTCGCCTTCTCAACCATTTCTTGGGCTTCAAACTCCCATACCTCGCGAACGGATTGACCTAACCCAAAATTCCTATTGCTTCTGAAAGTCGACACTCGCCCGATTACAACGGTTATGTGTATTTTTTCCCTAGGCCATTCTGGTTAAGCGTTTGGAGCAGCAGAAGTGCGAAAAATTTGTTGTCCTCTCAACCCTTTCTTAGCTTTAAACTCCCATATCTCGCGAACGGATTGACCTAACCCAAAAATTCCAATTGCATCTGAAAGTAGAAACTCGCCCGATTACAACGGTATGTGTATTTTTTCCCTAGGCCATTCTGGTTAAGCGTTTGGAGCAGCAGAAGTGCGAAAAATTTGTTGTCTTCTCAACCATTTCTTAGCTTCCAACTCCCATATCTCGCGAACGGATTGAACCTAACCCAAAAATTCCTGTTGCATCTGAAAGTAGAAACTCGCCCGATTACAACGGTATGTGTATTTTTTCCCTAGGCCATTCTGGTTAAGCGTTTGGAGCAGCAGAATTGCGAAAAATTTTTTGCCTTCTCAACCATTTCTTGGCTTCAAACTCCCATATCTCGCGAACGGATTGACCTAACCAAAAAATTCCTATTGCTTCTGAAAGTCGAAACTCGCCCGATTACAACGGTATGTGTATTTTTTCCCTAGGCCATTCTGGTTAAGCGTTTGGAGCAGCAGAATTTCGAAGAATTTGTTGTCTTGTCAACCATTTCTTAGCATCAAACTCCCATATCTCGCGAACGGATTGACCTAACCCAAAAATTCCAATTGCATCTGAAAGTAGAAACTCGCCCGATTACAACGGTATGTGTATTTTTACCCTAGGCCATTCTTGTTAAGCGTTTGGAGCAGCAGAATTGCGAAAAATTTTTCGCCTTCTCAACCATTTCTTGGCTTCAAACTCCCATATCTCGCGAACGGATTGACCTAACCCAAAAATTCCTGTAGCGTCTGAAAATGGAAAGTCGCCCGATTACAGCGGTATGTGTATTTTTTCCCTAGGCCATTCTTGTTAAGCGTTTGGAGCAGCAGAATTGCGAAAAATTTTTCGCCTTCTCAACCATTTCTTGGCTTCAAACTCCCATACCTCGCGAACGGATTGACCTAACTCAAAAATTCCTATTGCTTCTGAAAGTCGAAACTCGCCCGATTACAACGGTATGTGTATTTTTTCCCAAGGCCATTCTGGTTAAGCGTTTGGAGCAGCAGAAGTGCGAAAAATTTGTTGTCCTCTCAACCCTTTCTTAGCTTCAAACTCCCATATCTCGCGAACGGATTGACCTAACCCAAAAATTCCAATTGCATCTGAAAGTAGAAACTCGCCCGATTACAACGGTATGTGTATTTTTTCCCTAGGCCATTCTTGTTAAGCGTTTGGAGCAGCAGAATTGCGAAAAATTTTTTGCCTTCTCAACCATTTCTTGGCTTCAAACTCCCATATCTCGCGAACGGATTGACCTAACCCAAAAATTCCTGTTGCATCTGAAAGTAGAAACTCGCCCGATTACAACGGTATATGTAGTTTTTCCCTAGGCCATTCTGGTTAAGCGTTTGGAGCAGCAGAATTGCGAAAAATTTTTTGCCTTCTCAACCATTCCTTGGCTTCAAACTCCCATATCTCGCGAACGGATTGGCCTAACTCAAAAATTCCTGTTGCGTCTGAAAGTAGAAACTCGCCCGTTTACAGCGGTATGTGTATTTTTACCCTAGGCCATTCTTGTTAAGCGTTTGGAGCAGCAGAATTGCGAAAAATTTTTCGCCTTCTCAACCATTTCTTGGCTTCAAACTCCCATATCTCGCGAACGGATTGACCTAACCCAAAAATACCTATTGCTTCTGAAAGTCGAAGCTCGCCCGATTACAACGGTATGTGTATTTTTTCCCTAGGCCATTCTTGTTAAGCGTTTGGAGCAGCAGAATTGCGAAAAATTTTTCGCCTTCTCAACCATTTCTTGGCTTCAAACTCCCATATCTCGCGAACGGATTGACCTAACCCAAAAATTCCTGTAGCGTCTGAAAATGGAAAGTCGCCCGATTACAACGGTATGTGTATTTTTTCCCTAGGCCATTCTTGTTAAGCGTTTGGAGCAGCAGAATTGCGAAAAATTTTTCGCCTTCTCAACCATTTCTTGGCTTCAAACTCCCATACCTCGCGAACGGATTGACCTAACTCAAAAATTCCTATTGCTTCTGAAAGTCGAAACTCGCCCGATTACAACGGTATGTGTATTTTTTCCCAAGGCCATTCTGGTTAAGCGTTTGGAGCAGCAGAAGTGCGAAAAATTTGTTGTCCTCTCAACCCTTTCTTAGCTTCAAACTCCCATATCTCGCGAACGGATTGACCTAACCCAAAAATTCCAATTGCATCTGAAAGTAGAAACTCGCCCGATTACAACGGTATGTGTATTTTTTCCCTAGGCCATTCTTGTTAAGCGTTTGGAGCAGCAGAATTGCGAAAAATTTTTTGCCTTCTCAACCATTTCTTGGCTTCAAACTCCCATATCTCGCGAACGGATTGACCTAACCCAAAAATTCCTATTGCTTCTGAAAGTCGAAGCTCGCCCGATTACAACGGTATGTGTATTTTTTCCCGAGGCCATTCTTGTTAAGCGTTTGGAGCAGCAGAATTGCGAAAAATTTTTCGCCTTCTCAACCATTTCTTGGCTTCAAACTCCCATATCTCGCGAACGGATTGACCTAACCCAAAAATTCCTGTAGCGTCTGAAAATGGAAAGTCGCCCGATTACAACGGTATGTGTATTTTTTCCCTAGGCCATTCTTGTTATGCGTTTGGAGCAGCAGAATTGCGAAAAATTTTTCGCCTTCTCAACCATTTCTTGGCTTCAAACTCCCATACCTCGCGAACGGATTGACCTAATTCAAAAATTCCTATTGCTTCTGAAAGTCGAAACTCGCCCGATTACAACGGTATGTGTATTTTTTCCCAAGGCCATTCTGGTTAAGCGTTTGGAGCAGCAGAAGTGCGAAAAATTTGTTGTCCTCTCAACCCTTCCTTAGCTTCAAACTCCCATATCTCGCGAACGGATTGACCTAACCCAAAAATTCCAATTGCATCTGAAAGTAGAAACTCGCCCGATTACAACGGTATGTGTATTTTTTCCCTATGCCATTCTGGTTAAGCGTTTGGAGCAGCAGAATTGCGAAAAATTTTTCGCCTTCTCAACCATTTCTTGGCTTCAAACTCCCATACCTCGCGAACGGATTGACCTAATTCAAAAATTCCTATTGCTTCTGAAAGTAGAAACTCGCCCGATTACAACGGTATGTGTATTTTTTCCCTAGGCCATTCTGGTTAAGCGTTTGGAGCAGCAGAATTTCGAAAAATTTGTTGTCTTCACAACCATTTCTTAGCGTCAAACTCCCATATCTCGCGAACGGATTGACCTAACCCAAAAATTCCTGTTGCATCTGAAAGTAGAAACTCGCCCGATTACAAAGGTATGTGTATTTTTTCCCTAGGCCATTCTTGTTAAGCGTTTGGAGCAGCAGAATTGCGAAAAATTTTTTGCCTTCTCAACCATTTCTTGGCTTCAAACTCCCATATCTCGCGAACGGATTGACCTAACCCAAAAATTCCTATTGCTTCTGAAAGTCGAAACTCGCCCGATTACAGCGGTATGTGTATTTTTACCCTAGGCCATTCTGGTTAAGAGTTTGGAGCAGCAGAATTGCGAAAAATTTTTCGCCTTCTCAACCATTTCTTGGCTTCAAACTCCCATACCTCGCGAACGGATTGACCTAACTCAAAAATTCCTATTGCTTCTGAAAGTCGAAACTCGCCCGATTACAACGGTATGTGTATTTTTTCCCAAGGCCATTCTGGTTAAGCGTTTGGAGCAGCAGAAGTGCGAAAAAGTTGTTGTCTTCTCAACCATTTCTTAGCTTCAAACTCCCATATCTCGCGAACGGATTGACCTAAACCAAAAATTCCTGTTGCATCTGAAAGTAGAAACTCGCCCGATTACAGCGGTATGTGTATTTTTTCCCTAGGCCATTCTGGTTAAGCGTTTGGAGCAGCAGAATTGCGAAAAATTTTTTGCCTTCTCAACCATTTCTTGGCTTCAAACTCCCATATCTCGCGAACGGATTGACCTAACCCAAAAATTCCTGTAGCGTCTGAAAGTAGAAACTTGCCCGATTACAACGGTATGTGTATTTTTTCCCTAGGCCATTCTTGTTAAGCGTTTGGAGCAGCAGAATTGCGAAAAAATTTTCGCCTTCTCAACCATTTCTGGCTTCAAACTCCCATATCTCGCGAACGGATTGACCTAACCCAAAAATTCCTGTTGCATCTGAAAGTAGAAACTCGCCCGATTACAACGGTATGTGTATTTTTTCCCTAGGCCATTCTTGTTAAGCGTTTGGAGCAGCAGAATTGCGAAAAATTTTTTGCCTTCTCAACCATTTCTTGGCTTCAAACTCCCATATCTCGCGAACGGATTGACCTAACCCAAAAATTCCTATTGCTTCTGAAAGTCGAAGCTCGCCCGATTACAACGGTATGTGTATTTTTTCCCGAGGCCATTCTTGTTAAGCGTTTGGAGCAGCAGAATTGCGAAAAATTTTTCGCCTTCTCAACCATTTCTTGGCTTCAAACTCCCATATCTCGCGAACGGATTGACCTAACCCAAAAATTCCTGTAGCGTCTGAAAATGGAAAGTCGCCCGATTACAACGGTATGTGTATTTTTTCCCTAGGCCATTCTTGTTATGCGTTTGGAGCAGCAGAATTGCGAAAAATTTTTCGCCTTCTCAACCATTTCTTGGCTTCAAACTCCCATACCTCGCGAACGGATTGACCTAATTCAAAAATTCCTATTGCTTCTGAAAGTCGAAACTCGCCCGATTACAACGGTATGTGTATTTTTTCCCAAGGCCATTCTGGTTAAGCGTTTGGAGCAGCAGAAGTGCGAAAAATTTGTTGTCCTCTCAACCCTTCCTTAGCTTCAAACTCCCATATCTCGCGAACGGATTGACCTAACCCAAAAATTCCAATTGCATCTGAAAGTAGAAACTCGCCCGATTACAACGGTATGTGTATTTTTTCCCTATGCCATTCTGGTTAAGCGTTTGGAGCAGCAGAATTGCGAAAAATTTTTCGCCTTCTCAACCATTTCTTGGCTTCAAACTCCCATACCTCGCGAACGGATTGACCTAATTCAAAAATTCCTATTGCTTCTGAAAGTAGAAACTCGCCCGATTACAACGGTATGTGTATTTTTTCCCTAGGCCATTCTGGTTAAGCGTTTGGAGCAGCAGAATTTCGAAAAATTTGTTGTCTTCACAACCATTTCTTAGCGTCAAACTCCCATATCTCGCGAACGGATTGACCTAACCCAAAAATTCCTGTTGCATCTGAAAGTAGAAACTCGCCCGATTACAAAGGTATGTGTATTTTTTCCCTAGGCCATTCTTGTTAAGCGTTTGGAGCAGCAGAATTGCGAAAAATTTTTTGCCTTCTCAACCATTTCTTGGCTTCAAACTCCCATATCTCGCGAACGGATTGACCTAACCCAAAAATTCCTATTGCTTCTGAAAGTCGAAACTCGCCCGATTACAGCGGTATGTGTATTTTTACCCTAGGCCATTCTGGTTAAGAGTTTGGAGCAGCAGAATTGCGAAAAATTTTTCGCCTTCTCAACCATTTCTTGGCTTCAAACTCCCATACCTCGCGAACGGATTGACCTAACTCAAAAATTCCTATTGCTTCTGAAAGTCGAAACTCGCCCGATTACAACGGTATGTGTATTTTTTCCCAAGGCCATTCTGGTTAAGCGTTTGGAGCAGCAGAAGTGCGAAAAAGTTGTTGTCTTCTCAACCATTTCTTAGCTTCAAACTCCCATATCTCGCGAACGGATTGACCTAAACCAAAAATTCCTGTTGCATCTGAAAGTAGAAACTCGCCCGATTACAGCGGTATGTGTATTTTTTCCCTAGGCCATTCTGGTTAAGCGTTTGGAGCAGCAGAATTGCGAAAAATTTTTTGCCTTCTCAACCATTTCTTGGCTTCAAACTCCCATATCTCGCGAACGGATTGACCTAACCCAAAAATTCCTGTAGCGTCTGAAAGTAGAAACTTGCCCGATTACAACGGTATGTGTATTTTTTCCCTAGGCCATTCTTGTTAAGCGTTTGGAGCAGCAGAATTGCGAAAAAATTTTCGCCTTCTCAACCATTTCTGGCTTCAAACTCCCATATCTCGCGAACGGATTGACCTAACCCAAAAATTCCTGTTGCATCTGAAAGTAGAAACTCGCCCGATTACAACGGTATATGTAGTTTTTCCCTAGGCCATTCTGGTTAAGCGTTTGGAGCAGCAGAATTGCGAAAAATTTTTTGCCTTCTCAACCATTCCTTGGCTTCAAACTCCCATATCTCGCGAACGGATTGGCCTAACTCAAAAATTCCTGTTGCGTCTGAAAGTAGAAACTCGCCCGTTTACAGCGGTATGTGTATTTTTACCCTAGGCCATTCTTGTTAAGCGTTTGGAGCAGCAGAATTGCGAAAAATTTTTCGCCTTCTCAACCATTTCTTGGCTTCAAACTCCCATATCTCGCGAACGGATTGACCTAACCCAAAAATTCCTGTAGCGTCTGAAAATGGAAAGTCGCCCGATTACAACGGTATGTGTATTTTTTCCCTAGGCCATTCTTGTTAAGCGTTTGGAGCAGCAGAATTGCGAAAAATTTTTCGCCTTCTCAACCATTTCTTGGCTTCAAACTCCCATACCTCGCGAACGGATTGACCTAACTCAAAAATTCCTATTGCTTCTGAAAGTCGAAACTCGCCCGATTACAACGGTATGTGTATTTTTTCCCAAGGCCATTCTGGTTAAGCGTTTGGAGCAGCAGAAGTGCGAAAAATTTGTTGTCCTCTCAACCCTTTCTTAGCTTCAAACTCCCATATCTCGCGAACGGATTGACCTAACCCAAAAATTCCAATTGCATCTGAAAGTAGAAACTCGCCCGATTACAACGGTATGTGTATTTTTTCCCTAGGCCATTCTTGTTAAGCGTTTGGAGCAGCAGAATTGCGAAAAATTTTTTGCCTTCTCAACCATTTCTTGGCTTCAAACTCCCATATCTCGCGAACGGATTGACCTAACCCAAAAATTCCTATTGCTTCTGAAAGTCGAAGCTCGCCCGATTACAACGGTATGTGTATTTTTTCCCGAGGCCATTCTTGTTAAGCGTTTGGAGCAGCAGAATTGCGAAAAATTTTTCGCCTTCTCAACCATTTCTTGGCTTCAAACTCCCATATCTCGCGAACGGATTGACCTAACCCAAAAATTCCTGTAGCGTCTGAAAATGGAAAGTCGCCCGATTACAACGGTATGTGTATTTTTTCCCTAGGCCATTCTTGTTATGCGTTTGGAGCAGCAGAATTGCGAAAAATTTTTCGCCTTCTCAACCATTTCTTGGCTTCAAACTCCCATACCTCGCGAACGGATTGACCTAATTCAAAAATTCCTATTGCTTCTGAAAGTCGAAACTCGCCCGATTACAACGGTATGTGTATTTTTTCCCAAGGCCATTCTGGTTAAGCGTTTGGAGCAGCAGAAGTGCGAAAAATTTGTTGTCCTCTCAACCCTTCCTTAGCTTCAAACTCCCATATCTCGCGAACGGATTGACCTAACCCAAAAATTCCAATTGCATCTGAAAGTAGAAACTCGCCCGATTACAACGGTATGTGTATTTTTTCCCTATGCCATTCTGGTTAAGCGTTTGGAGCAGCAGAATTGCGAAAAATTTTTCGCCTTCTCAACCATTTCTTGGCTTCAAACTCCCATACCTCGCGAACGGATTGACCTAATTCAAAAATTCCTATTGCTTCTGAAAGTAGAAACTCGCCCGATTACAACGGTATGTGTATTTTTTCCCTAGGCCATTCTGGTTAAGCGTTTGGAGCAGCAGAATTTCGAAAAATTTGTTGTCTTCACAACCATTTCTTAGCGTCAAACTCCCATATCTCGCGAACGGATTGACCTAACCCAAAAATTCCTGTTGCATCTGAAAGTAGAAACTCGCCCGATTACAAAGGTATGTGTATTTTTTCCCTAGGCCATTCTTGTTAAGCGTTTGGAGCAGCAGAATTGCGAAAAATTTTTTGCCTTCTCAACCATTTCTTGGCTTCAAACTCCCATATCTCGCGAACGGATTGACCTAACCCAAAAATTCCTATTGCTTCTGAAAGTCGAAACTCGCCCGATTACAGCGGTATGTGTATTTTTACCCTAGGCCATTCTGGTTAAGAGTTTGGAGCAGCAGAATTGCGAAAAACTTTTCTCCTTCGCAACCATTTCTTGGCTTCAAACTCCCATATCTCGCGAAAGGATTGACCTATCCCAAAAATTCCTATTGCATCTGAAAGTAGAAACTCGCCCGATTACAACGGTATGTGTATTTTTTCCCTAGGCCATTCTGGTTAAGCGTTTGGAGCAGCAGAATTTCGAAAAATTTGTTGTCTTCTCAACCATTTCTTAGCGTCAAACTCCCATATCTCGCGAACGGATTGACCTAACTCAAAAATTCCTGTTGCGTCTGAAAGAAGAAACTCGCCCGATTACAACGGTATGTGTATTTTTTCCCTAGGCCATTCTGGTTAAGCGTTTGGAGCAGCAGAATTGCGAAAAATTTTTTGCCTTCTCAACCATTTCTTGGCTTCAAACTCCCATATCTCGCGAACGGATTGACCTAACCCAAAAATTCCTATTGCATCTGAAAGTAGAAACTCGCCCGATTACAACGGTATGTGTATTTTTTCCCTAGGCCATTCTGGTTAAGCGTTTGGAGCAGCAGAATTTCGAAAAATTTGTTGTCTTCTCAACCATTTCTTAGCGTCAAACTCCCATATCTCACGAACGGATTGACCTAACCCAAAAATTCCTATTGCATCTGAAAGTAGAAACTCGCCCGGTTACAAAGGTATGTGTATTTTTTCCCTAGGCCATTCTTGTTAAGCGTTTGGAGCAGCAGAATTGCGAAAAATTTTTTGCCTGCTCAACCATTTCTTGGCTTCAAACTCCCATATCTCGCGAACGGATTGACCTAACCCAAAAATTCCTATT